>NC_056737.1:1457079582-1457190813 GCF_019279795.1 Protopterus annectens
TATGGTACAGAAACCTGGGCAGTAAAGGCAGAGCAGATGAGGAAGCTAGAGGGGATGAAAATGAAGTGCCTGAGAAAGGTGGCAGGATGCACACTGTGGGACAGATTAAGAAATGAAGACATAAGAGCAGAAGCCAAAGTGGCTCCATTTGCAGAAAAGATCAAAGAGAACAGGTTATGGTGGTTTTGACACATGAGCAGAAAAGCAGAAAATGATCTGATGTAGACGATTTGTGACATACAGGAAGAAGGTAAGAGGAAATGAGGATACCCAACAAAGAGTTGGATGGATTGTGTGAGAGAAAATCTGTGACAGTCAGGTATGAGTGCTGAAGAATGTAGAAGTGTGTCATTGAATCGGGAGAGATGGCGACAGTTAACACAACACAACATGCATGCAGAAATGGGAAAAAGGAGGTGATGATGATGATGATGGTGATGATGTCCTTCTTCATTTTCTTGTAAAAGTGGGATAAACATTCTTACTCATTTGTGAGCTTTGGTTCATTAGACATTAGTGCACCTATATATATATATATATATATATATATATATATATATATATATATATATCCAAACACACACACACACACACACACACACACACACACACATATTTTGCTTTATTGAACTGAATGAACCCATTAAGGTATTAAGGCTAAGGGGGCATTTGGAGACCATGTGGCTGAATCACTGGTATGTCTTTAAGGTACCATTTTCACATATACCATGGGCTTCCACTAGAAGAGGTTTGTGTCATTACACAGTTAAAGCTCTAGTTTGCTGTCTTTCTGACAGTATAATTATTACCAGATATGCACCACCAGAAACACTGTCAGCCTTCTTCCAAAAACAATAATTCCAAATAAAAGAATACAACCACCAAAGCTGTAGTTAAAACAATTTAATTACAGGTAAGCGCTTTTGTATAACACTTCATCAGACCATAATACCAGACCTCGCATAAATTTACAAAGGCATGCAACAATGGATATAAAGGAGGGTTCTATAAGCTCAGTTTCTTAAATTTACTAGTTTGTACAGAAGACCTCATCGAACAGCAGCTTAAGCATCATATTCCTTGCAAAATAATGTATTTCAAGCATAGCATCACTATAAACAAGTTTTTTCAATGGAATAAAAGACAGCCCCTTATTCAGAAGGCTCAATTACTGTTCAGTTAAATTAAAGGAAGAAATAAAAACAAGAGACTTTACTGTTTTCCTTTCTTCTTGCGTTGAGTTGGTTCCCAATCATTCCCATCCAATGCTTGTCTATTGAGTCTCCCTCTGCTCCATGTCTGTTGCTTGGCCTGCTTCCTCTGCCACTTCAGGAGAGCAGTAAGAACTGGGAGTTAGTGGTTTTGTAATCTCGAAGTTTAAAGGAGCCATTCCTTGTAACTGCTTAGGTCTAACATCCAAAGCACTCTTACCGGTTCCTTCCATAGTTCGAATGTCATTATTCCTACTGATACCCACATCAGCGGATAACATGGAAGCATACAGATAGTATGCAATCTTGGAGTTAGTATATATAACTGGGGGGGCAATGAGGATGCATGGGGGCTCACTCCCCTGCAAACAAAACAATATTTTAAATGGCTCACTCCCCTGCAAAAAACAATATTTTAAATTTACATGTGCCAAGGTTCTTCCGTGGTGCATGCATACTAGGTAGTTGAAGTTTCAGTTTTCAACGTAGAATGGTTTGCCTTCAGGTCAGGATGTCAACATATGTGCTATTCAATTAACTGAAGGTAAATTATCTATCTATATATATATATATATATATATATATATATATATATATATATATATATATATATATATATGGTTCTAGGTTATAACACCGGCAGCACACAACATCGACAACGACATCACCGACACCACATCATCGACAGCTCACAAACACGACACCACACACACTCAACACATCATCACAACAACCAATAAACAAAACATATTCCCTAACCAAAACCACACACACAACACAAGCACACCTAAATCCTAACAAACAAACACTAAACCTTACATACACAACTATCCACTACCTAACCGAAACCCTAACCCTAAGGTCCGTCACTATCGCACACTAACCTAACCGCTCCCTGACCCTAACTCACTTAACCGCCCCTAACCCAAACAAATTCACTACTGCACCCTTACCTAACCCTCAAGACCCTAACCCTAACTCACTTAACCGCCCTAACCCAAAACATTCACTACTGCACCTTACCTAACTTCGCCCTAACCCTAACTCCTAACCCACCCCTACCCCTACAGACCGCCAACATCGCACACTTACCTTACTCGCACCCTAACGTCCGTCACTACCGCATACTTACACATCCTTTCCCCATCTTGGTGTTCTCCGCGTCGGTGTTTTCATCCGTCGATCTTCTCGCGTCGGTGATTTCGCTGTCGGTCTTCTCATCTGTCGACGTTGTAACCTAGACCCATATATATATATATATATATATATATATATATATATATATATATATATATATATGGGTCCCCTTCACATTGCCAACACTTAAAAATATCAAATTTCATATGCCCGAGACCATATGATCGACATTTGAAATGCCGACAATGTGGAACTGGCATCTCTGTACAGTGCAGAATGGAAAGATTTCCATTCCTGCACTGCAGTGTGATCTTGGAGTTGGTACATTTAAGTTACAGGGGGTTTGGGGGGTTGATCCCCCACGGGGGTGCAGGGGGCATACCCCCCACTAGCAGTGTTTTAGCCAAGTGTTAGTTGTTTTCTACTTTTGTATTTCATATGTTTGACATTTCAAATGTCGATCATATGGTCTCGGCCATATGAAATTCAGCATTCTGAAGTGTCAAACATACAAAGTAGATTCATATACGCAAATATACATGGACACAAGCGTGAGTGTTCACACACACATGGTAATATCCACATGATCACACATGTGAGTACACACAAAAACACACACACACACACACACACACACACACACACAGTAACACCCACATGAACAAACGTGAGTGCTCTCTCTCACACACACACACACACACACACACACACACACACACACGGTAATGTCCACATGGACACACATGAGTGCTCACACGCACACACGCACACACACACACACACACACACACACACACACACACACACACACACACACACACACACACACACACACACACACAGTAATTCTCTGTTTGTGTTCCATGTCATTACTTATATGCTCATTGTCTTTGTTTCATGATAAAGATTTCTATAGGTAGAAACTAACTGGTTTTGCCTTGATACCATAAGGCATTTATGAATACCACACAAGCGTGAGTGTTTGTTTCTAGATGAGCTTCAGAGTTCATTCTCCCGTACAGTCTTACTGTAAACAGAATGGTTTTCATCATCTGTGGCCCAAATTTAATCCATTATACACTCTTTGCTGTTAAGAAAAACTATTTCTGTAAGCTCAGATTTTTTTTTTCCTTTAGACTATATTCTTTCTTTGCTAACTTTGGCTCTAACTTTGGAAGAATTAGCTTAGGATATATGGATGTGATTATCTCCTAGATATTGTTGTTTCATTTTGTTTTTGATAAGCACATACATAAAGAATTAATGGATGACATAATAAGCTTTTTTTAAGCAAAGACTGGGACTGGTTTAGTACATTATTTTAGAGGATAAAATACAGCTTTTAGCTTTTGAAAAAAGTTCAGTAGTTCAAGCACTGAGTTAGCTCATCATAGAAGAGGGACTATTCTTCACTGTGGAGAGATGCAACCTTCCTCTAAAATGTCAGTCATATCGGGAGTCTTGACAAATAAAATACAATCTAGGGTGTGGCTTTACTGAGGTATATATTTCAAATGGTATTTGCTTTTCTTAAATTGCTAAGGTATGGACAGCATACGGTATGGCATTGTATTGCAAATGTTAAAGCCTTGCATTACACTTTTATTTCCATTGACATTTCTGTCTAAAACAATGTATCTCTTGCTCATTCTTTGCATTTTACTACTCTCAGATGTTATTCATACATCATCTCAAGTGTTTATTTCCTCAGAAAAATAATAACTATTACGAGGTCAATTTGCACAGCTTATGTGTTAAAACAAGTCAATATGACAGCACCAGAAACACTAGGTTCAAGGACTTAAACTCTGCCTGTGACATAAATAGGACATGGTGGCGAGTCTGATATGTGTCTCAAAGGATCACCACACTATTGAATAAGGTCCCCATCTATGTGAAGCAGAGTTCATCATTGACCCTATTCAAAGGAAAACATGATCATTGCATGGAAAATTACAAATTCACTCCTGGTCTGGCCCCATGTCTCTGCCAGCCAGAAGTCGACTGTAAACTAATCCCAGACTCACATACCCTTCCATCACTAAACTCTTAGCTACCTCTTTGCTAACATACTGCATCATAGAGAGATCCAAAGAACTCAAGGGAAAAGACTGGGTTGGGTTGCATGGCCAGGCTTGTAAAGACTCTGGTGTTCATTAGCCTAGCATAAACCTATGAACCTAAAGATTTTTTCTTAGTGAAATTTTTGATATTTCATTTAACAGCTTTCAGTAACTGCTTCCTTACATCATTGTCAGTGTATCTCTGAAATTCTTTGACTTGTATCTTATGTCATTTGTAGTTGCAGAGTTTCCCAAAGAATTTCTACTGTTTCTTCCAACAGCTCCCCGTGTATTTCTATTAAATATGCTGCACTCAACATATGTGCTTATGTGCTCTTCACTGTTTGGTCTGCAATTTTCCTCCAGTTTGTACTTGTGTAAATTAAGTAACATCCTTTGCAATGTCAGAAGTGGCTTGCTCAAGGACTTTCAAAATTGACTTTGAAACAGCTTATTTATCCAAAAAGCTCTGAAAAGCTTAATTCCATGTTTTTCCATCAATGTTTTGAAACTGTAAACTGCTTTTTGAACCAAATGTTGAAGCATATTCTGGCATGTGTAAATATGGATTTATTTTTATGCATATTTTAGCATATCCTTCTATCTTTAAATATGTTAACTTTATTTCTTATGTGATCCTGTTCACACAAGCTGTTCCTGCAAATGGTCCATTGAGATCAGTGCACTACCCCAATAAATAAATAAATAAATAAATAAATAAATACATAAATAAATAAACAAACTAAAATGAATTACCTTTTGCTACATGAACTATATAGTCATTAATATCATTTTGGACACTGTCACTTAAGTTCCCTTTCTGTTTGAGTATATTTCTTCTGTGCATCTGCAAATGCTCATAAAGCAAGGGCAAATGGTTTATTCTGTTTTAAGATAACAGCAGCAGCAGGAACTGAACTGAGGGTAAAAGTGGATGCCCAGTGCAGATATTACTATTACTTACACCAGATATGATTATCCATTGACTTGCAAGCAGTCATCCTAGGAGACATCACCATCAGCTGGAGTACTTTTACTTTTAACTATCCTTCTTCTAGCATCAACATTCATGGCTTCAGACAGCTTACTACTTCTACCCGCTACAACAAATCCCTGGACACTAGTCCCATTGTTGAGTGGATTCTAGTCCTGATCCTTGCAACTATACTGCATCAGCAATACTTCCTATATCCCTTAGCGATCGCTGTCTTACATATGCTATCAGATGTATTACTCAACATGTTAAACAGAAGTATGCAAAAATACTCTAATCTTTCAAACTTTAACCCTGAAACCAATTTTTCTGCTCTGAGCTAAGTTAACTAGACTAGTCTAAACCCCTTGCCACTAGATGAGGCAGTAGAAAGGTTCAGTTCAACTTTTTTAAACATGCTAAACAACTTTGCCCCACTATATAGGAAGAGTGCAAAATCTAAAGTTGTCCCATGGCTTTCTAATTAGAGTCTTATACAAGTGAGTGACAAGTCATGGAAAGAGTGTCAGGAACCTAAAACCCCACAAATACTACAGTACTTTAAAGAACTTTGTAACTTTACAAAACATCGGGTCATCCATTAAAGAAATTTTACACTCAGGAACCACAATGTCCTTATCCCCTCACCGAAATGACTCCCCCTTAACACCAGCCACCAATTTTTGACTCATACTTCATTGATAGCATAACTGCCTTCACCAATGAATCCTTTCCTGACACCCTGACTCATGTCTACTCCCATCCATTAATAACCCCACCCTCACATTATAACCAGTTGCCACCTCCTTCATAAAAAAACCCTCATACTAAAACCAGTTGCCACCTTCTTCACAAAAACTTGTTATCCAATATTAAACTCTGTTCATCCTCTGCAGATGGCTTTCCTGTAGAATGTTTCAAAATTGCTCCTAATGTCATTGCATAGCCAGTCTCTGTCCTTATAAACAGGTGCATACAGGAATCCTATATCCCTAATATCAAAAAAAATGCCAGATCATCTCACTCCACAAAGATGGCAACTGAAATATCTGCCCACCATTTAACATAGTAGCCAAAGACAATACTGTAATCTCCCCAACAACCCATACAAAGCTTCTTGGATTGGAAATAGACAATAACCTAAAATTTGACTTACATGTCTCCCTAACTATAAAAAAAAGTCCATAAGAAACTTGGAAGTTTATATAGGCGCAAAAGGTTCCTGACCACAATGGACAAAATTACATTAGCACAAATCCATCTGCTCTCCACTCTACTATATGCCTCTCCAATTTTAACTAATCTAAGAAAAACTGACTTATCTAAGCTAGAAGCATGTTACAATGAAATTTCTAAGTTTGCATATGACTGCCCATATAGAGCACATCATTGTACAGATTTAAGGATACTAGACTGGCTTGAGCTTCCCAACATTATTCTTTACAACCAACTCTCTCTAACTCACAAAATTGTAACACAACCAATCAGAACCCCTGCACTACAAAATCTTATCCTTCCTTACAGTTCCAGCAGACAACTTCACTCTAACAATAAGAACTTACTCACCGGCTCCAAGGCCAACAACACTGCAGGAGAATCTTTATTTTCCAACTATATATCTCACATATGGAACTCCCTTCCTAAATCCATTCTCTCAGTCTCATCCACTAACCACTTTAAGCCATCACTTAAAGCTTATCTAAAAAATAAGTGGCTATGTTCCTGTGCTAACCCTTTATGAATGCTCTGATACATCACAGTATACCCCAACCATATCCATCTTCTTCCTCTGTGTTTAATCCTTTATTCTTATTGACCTGTCTTAACTTTATATCTTGATGTAAGTCCTGCTTTACAAATAGTACTAGCTATGTTCAAAGCCTAGGTTTTTTTTGTCAAGATGTAACAAATGTGTATTTTCTTATGTATACTACATTTTGTTTACTTTATATTTTATTGATTATTGTAATGTGTGTAAATTTACTGTTACTCATGGAGCTTTTCTCCATGGGCCTCTGCTGAAAAAAGACCTGTGTCCAGTCGGACTTTCCTGGTAAACTAATGTTAAATAAATAAATAGATAAATAAATAAATAATATATTTTCAGACCCATTATCATCCTATCTGCCCCTCTCATAAATATTGGAAAATGTGTCATAAACATCTACTTCAACATCTCATAATGGAACAATTGCTAACCGATACTCAACATGGTTTTATACCTGTCGATAGCATGGCAACTGCTCTTCTAACTTTTACTGATAACATAAATACATCCTAGGTTAGAGGTAATCTCATATCTTCCTTATTACCAGACGTATCAAAAGCTTTCAATACTGCGTCTCATAAAGGGCTCCTACTGCAACTGCCCACAATGGACATACCTCTCAACTGTCCAGATTTTTTCAGAATGTCCAGATTTTTGCCTCATAGTTTTGGTCTATTCCTCATAAAATTTGTGTTTTTTTCTGGCAAATCACTGGGATGATCTGAGGACTGAAGTCACTAAATAATAACATACGTTTGATTTTCAGACTTCAAATCCTTCAGAAAATATATGTTTAAACAAACCCTGTTACTCCAGCAACTTTCCAAGTTTATAAGAGCAATATTTAAAACATGTTCCTATTTTCAAGCCTGTAAAATCCATTTTGTCAGGCTTTGTCCAGATTTCTTGCAATAAGAGGTTGAGAGGTACCTCACAACCTTCTCTTCAGGGGCTTAATAATTATTTGTGGAATTCTGCCCTTTCTTCTTATCTACCCATCATTACAGTGTACCACAAGGCTATATCCTTGGTTTTCTTCTATTTAATATTTCTAGAAGCAACCTTCATACTTCTATAACATAAGCATACCTTCTACAGTATGCAAATTATTCCTCCTTTATTTACATCTCAGTCAATCTAGAAAATTTAGAAAAGTTTGCACAACAACAACAAATAAAACTTGACATTTTAACTGCCAACTCTTACTTAAACCTAAGAAAACCAAACTCCTATTTTCCCCAAATCACTTGCCCATGAGACAAATAACTTTAAGATCACATCTCTAAGCAATACATTAATTGAAGTAGTGTTCTATACAAAACGGCTGGGGATTACAATAGATGGCAACCTGCGATACGGCCTCCACAAAAAACAGTGGATGCTATATAGAGCCAAAAACTTCCTTTCTGCATCTACCAATAAATGGTGCCATTACATACCCAACCCCCTCTCTATTATATGGTTCTTTTATCTTGGCTAACATTCAGGCCACCCTAAAATCTAAACCAGAACAGTGTTACAAGAAGGTAGCTAGATTTGCAACTCATACAATTCCTAAAGCACATCACTGTTCTTCACTAAAAACTCTAAATTGGCTGGCATTATCCCACCAACTAAATTATACCCAACTTCTCTTGACACACAAAATTATATTTAATACCACTTCCTGCTCAGGTATAAGTACAGTTCCCTACCATAACCTCCCAAGTCATCACCTTTGGTCTTCTGACAAAAATCTTGACATGTAAAAGCCTTACAAAAATTACAGTCAAAATGTGTACCCAAACTGTGTAGGAAATGTCTGGAATATGGTCCTGCACCAATCAGGGCAATACATAGCATTCATTTATTTAAGATGCAACTAAAAGAATTCTTCTCCTAACTCCTGACTTTGTTCTTGCTGCTCTCCTGGCTAAACTTTTAGCTCCTTCTCTTCTAATACTACTAATACCTTTATACATCCGATGTCTCGTTTTCCTTGAGTTTGCTTCCTCTTACTCTTATTTTCTTTACTGTTCATCTTCTTTTACTCATTATTTCTCCTGCCTCCCATATCTACACCACTTATTACATCTAGCAAATACGTTTCTCACTCTACCAACTATTCCTTGCCTCCTCCTTATCCATTGTTTAAATTTTTCCACTCTAACATTTGCTTTATGATTGAGTAATCAGCTCTTGCATTTATTACAGGTCAACATGTTTCAGTGTGACATGATATTGTATTCATCTTGTTTTAATGATGGTATATGTATTGTTATACATGTCATTTGTGCATTAGGGTGTGTATTACTCTATCCCCAGGATTCAATAAAATCCATGTAAGCTCTGTGTAGAGCCTACACAGAATGTACAAGTGTACACTGCCACAGTTCTCCCTTGGTAGCATGCAATGCATATTAATCATGGTGCACTACTGAGTGAGATCACAGTAACATGGATATTGAATCTGTGTAGGCAGCAGTGTAGTGTCCCATGGTTCTGAATGACAAATGTTATGTAGAGGATAAGAATCCCTGTAATATACCCAGGTAGTTTAGAAATATGTGTGAATTCTAATACTTTTTGTTTTGTTTTTATATTTTTTAATGCCTGCTTGCATGGCATGGCATGGAGAGTAGCAATGCTGAGCTGCACTTATACATATACAGCTGACACCTGCCAGATATCGAAAAATAGAAACCAGATGTAATTCATTATTTATTTTGATTTCTTTTAATGCTAGTTTGAGTTGAACAGCTCGGTGCACAGTAATGCTGTGCTGTGCTCACACATGCAAAGGTGACATCTGCCAAACATCTATAAATAGATACCGGATGTAATTTTGTCTACCATGTTTTTATTTTATATTATGAATGGCAGTTTGCACAGCACTGTGCAGTGCTTAGCAATGCTAACAGGTAGCACAGTAGTATATGTGGAGGTATACTGGTTTTCATACTCTCCATGTAGCTGAATAGGTAGAGTCACAGCCTCGAGTGTTGTAGGTCCTCAGTTTGAGTCCACAGCTGTCATACCTTTTTACATTCAATGCTGTGAAAATGTGTTAGCTGACCTAAAGGGTGGTTTAATGTAAAACAAATTTGTAACATTTGAAAAAGCTGCTCAGTGCTAAGCACTGCTTAAATATGGTTAATGGCTGCTCCTGTTTGTGTGCTGCTAAGCTTCTCAAAAGCACGGATGTGCGAGTTTATGCTATACTCAGCTCTGCTAAGTGGGTTTGCACAATGCTAACCAACGTAACAATTTTTTTGAATGTTGCAGTATGACATGTGAGGGTGGGAAAACAGCCTATATTAAGGGCAATAGGAGGGAATTTTGCAGCCTTTTTTCTTGAAGTTTTATTAACCTGTTGATATGCCTGTTGTTGGTGAGGGAGCATACTTTCAGGTGCAGAGGTGGGGTGTGGAAAATTCCAGAGTGTCCGTTTGACTCCTGATCTGAAACTACAAACCCCAGCTGTTGCAGAGTGATTATCAGGGCTCAGAATGTAAAGCTGAAGCCTGGGATCATTTGGCCATGGATCTTACCAGTTCTACTCATATCCCCCACACTAGTGAACAGTGTCGTCACCACTATGATGACCTGAAGCGAAGGAAGAGGGGAACCTTGAACATCTGAGTCCAAAAAGCTAGGGCTGGGCTTACCCCACAAACATGTAAGTGTATTTGTCACTACTTTACTAAAAAAAAGCTGAGTTTGTGCAAAACTGGTGTGCATAATGGTGTGATTTTCTTTCAACAGCTGCAGCTGAACAGGCTAGCAACATCCAGTCTCATGCCAGACCCTGGCCAGAATGTGCCATGAGTGTGGTAAGTACAGATATTTTCTGATAACTGCAGTACAATAAACAATAAACAATAACAATAAGCAAAAAGGTGCAAAATAGGATTGCAGTCTGATAGCTAATGTATAGTAATAAGTGCAGTAGGGCTGTATTCATTGCATTTCTGTTCTAATGTTGCTGCAGTCAGCTGTAAAACTGAAATAAAGAAAGAATGCAAAATCAATTGCCTGATAAATTAATTTCAGAGCCCACAGTATGGTTCAGAGCTGTCTGCAGCCCACTTTCAGTCACATAATGTTCTCTGTTCCTCCTACTCCAGGAACAAGGCATATGGGTAAGGTAGCCCATGTTCTGGGCAGTTATCACGTGTATGCTTCAGAGATTCTAAGGAGCAATAACAATAAAGTGTAAAGCAGGATTGTGGTTTCATAACAATATGTTGAAATAAGTCCGGTAGGGCTGTATTCATTGCATGTCTGTTCTAATGTTACTGTGGTCAATTGTTACATAATGTGCACATGTCACCTGCAGTCACAGCTTTTGGATTCTCCTCCCATGCCTGCCAACTAAGACATGATGGCTGTCTAGACTACTTAATGTACACAAACATACCTCTCAAGTGTCAGGATTTTTCATAATGTAATGACAACTGCCCAATCTGTCTCGCCCATGATTAGCAGATAAATGATTATTTGGAATGCAATGTATTTTCAAATCTGTTTGAATAACACCTTGGTAGGTATGTATGTGCACATTATGTGAAAAAGTTCTGTGTAGTTGTGTACCTGCATTTGTTAGTGCATGGCCCATATTGTCCCATGCTAACAGATTCAGAGGTATGTATGTGCTACATCATTTATAGAATAACTGTACTCACAACTGACACTGCACACATGTAGACATATGTATTAACAGTCTGTGTATTAATATCATCTGCAACTTTATTAACAGTTTGTTTTTCTCTCTCTCCCCACCCCTTATCTTCTTTAATTTATTAATGTTATGTATTATTATGATGTAATATTAATATATTCTGTTAAACTAACTGTTTTGTTTATGTTATGTGTTATTTCATTCTGATTTGCTATTAATATACTTACTGTCATGTCATTTAATGTTGTGTTTAACATAATATACCTTAATATGTATTTGGATTAATCAGTATTATGGCCTGTTATGTTAATACTAACATTGGTTTGGATATTACTAACCTTAATCTATTGTCACAACTAATTTACTACAGCATGACAAGATAGTCCAGTTCCAGGTGATCCATCTACCTTGGCTCCTCCAGCCATGGCACCTGGGCCCAGCACATCTGGGACCCAGCTTGGTGGTACCCCCTCTGCTGCACCTTCATTATCATTCATGCCTGGTAGTTCCAGGCCACAGGATGTGGCTTGTCCCCCCTCTAGGAGCAGTGGTGGTGGGGGTGTCATCAACAATGACGAACTGCCAGGTTTTGTGTGCAGGATTGTGTTCTATGGTTTTGGTTGATGCCTGTGTTGGATGGAGGGCATGCTGGCCACCCTGGTGGGGCAGTCTTGCCCTGGAGCCCAGTCTCCACCACTGCCACCCCAGGGGCAGTGAAGGAGAAGTGCTATCATTCCCATGGGTGGGGACTACCTTGTGGAGGTACTTGAGACTGGGATTCCACAACACCCTCTCCATCCAAGGTGTTCACCTCCTTCTTGTGTCACACACTATCCTTGTCTGCTGTCTTTTCTGTCTTGTCTGTCTGCAGAAGCTTCCTCGCCTTTTCAACTTAACTCCCCCACATATAACTATGTCCCTTCCCCAACATTCCACTCTCACCTTAAAAAAATAAAAATAAAAAAATAGGCACCTGTCCCAAAAGAAATATTGCCCCATACTTAGCTCTCCATTTTGCACACAGGTCCACTGGACTCACGTAATTTGGTCCAATTGGCTTGATAACACAGTTATGTTGTCCTCACTCCTCTGTATCAGGGGGTGTCAGCCCAAATTCATCTACAAATTGTATTAAAGTGCACAGCTGTTTCTGCACAAGAAATGGATAGCTATGGTTCTTTCCTACACCCTTCCTGCATGGACCTACCTGCTTTTCACTATGTTTACCCCTGCTTGCACCTGATTTCACCATATAATGATGTCACTTCCCCAACATTCCACTCTTACCTTAAAAAAAGAAAATAAAAAAAATAGGCACCTGTCCCCAAAAAAATATCGTCCCATACTTAGCTCTCCATTTTGCACACAGGTCCACTGGACACATGTAATTTGGTACAACTGGCTTGATAATGCAGTTATGTTGTACTCACCCCTCTCTCTCTCTCTGGGGGTGGCAGTCCAAATCCTTCCACAAATTCTGTCAAAGTGCACAGCTGTTGCTGCACAAGAAATGGATAGCTATGGTTCTTCCCTACACCCTTCCTGCACAGACCTACCTGCCTTTCACTATGTTTTTCCCCCTGCTTGCACCCCATTTCACCACTGTCCTATCTCCCCTTTTTTCTTTTCTTTAAATATTTTTTTTGTGATGCAGCACAATGCAGCTTATCATGCAGCATCGCTAACCTCAGCTAAATGGAGCTATATTGATATATGCATTTTAAATGATAATAAACATGTACAAAATAAACACCTGCCCCATATTTTGAACCCGAGACCATTGCACCTGAAGACATATGCATTAACTTGCCACACCACACAGTTGTTAAAACAGGCAGTTTAAGCAAAGCATTGTAATTGCAAGTTACTGTAATTAAGCATGTGTAAGCATGTGTAAGCACAGCTGCTCATCATGCCACTTCCCGCAAACTTGCCGAAAAAGTAATGGAAAACCTGGTAGTGTAATTCCCTGTCTATTAGAGGACTGCTGGAATGCATGGATCATGCCATCCCAGGTAAAACCAAGACTCACTCCTCCAAAAACAGGAGACCAGTCTGGTGGACCCCGGCCATAAATAAGCTATACAACAGAAGGAGGAAACTATTACATGACAAGGCAAAATCTCAAAAAGGGAAGGCATCCTCGATCAGTACTAGCAAGAAACTTTGATCCCTCATAAAATCATCAAAGGCCAGCTTCGAAAGAAAAATCTCCAAAGACTCTAAAGATAATCACAAGGCGTTCTTTAGCTACGTCAAGAATCTGGGTGGCAGCTCTCAGATCTGCTCTGAGCTGGTGCAAAATGGCACAAAATACACTGAACCCACAGACATTGCCAACATCCTGGTGGACAGGTTCAGTGCAAACATCACCCCCCCTTCCCCCCCAAAAGGGCCTGTGTCTATCCCAGAAGAATGCAGTCCCCCAGACATCACAGGCACATAGGTGAAAGCAGCCCTCTCCAAAGTAAAAAACACAGCGTCAATGGGACCGGATGGTATCCTGGGCTGCATCTTACATGAGCTCCAAAATGAACTAAACCCTCCATGAATTCACTGTTCTAACTCAGCCTTACCACAGGTTATGTACCCCCGTACAGCAACAGTAATCCCACTCCACAAAGGTGGAGTCACAATGGATCCTGGGAACTATCGCCCTATAAGCCTGACTAGCCTGGTCTGCAAGGCTATGGAGTGCATCATCATGGATCTCATAAACAAAGACATTGGGAACCTCCAAACACTGGATCCCACCCAATTTGGCTTTGTTAAGGGCAGATCTTGCCTCTTAAACCTAGTTGGCTTCTTCAAAACAGTTAACAAAGCCTTAGATGAGGGAAAGATAGTCCACACAGCCTACCTAGACCTCGCAAAGGCCTTCAACACAATACCCCACTCTGGTATCATAAATAAGCTTACCAGCTTAAATATCAACTCATATGTGACAAGATGGGTTGCAAACTGGCTCAGGGATAGAACTCACATGGTCAGAGTCGAGGGTGCCATGTCCGACTCTAAACCAGTTACAAGTGGCATCCCACAGTGATCAGTCCTGGGACCCCTCTTGTTTGGTATATACTTCTCTGAGGTACAGGCAAACACGAGAGGACTGTGGTTGACCAAGTTTGCAAATGATTGCAAACTGGGAGCCATAATAGCCTCTCCGGCTGACACAAGCATCCTCCAGAAGGGCCTTACAGAGACTGATACCTGGTGTCAGAACCATGGCCTCAAGCTAAATGCAAAAAAATGCATAGTCATCCCATTTGGGAAAAACAAAGTGCCCACAAACTACCATATAGGAGGTAATCCACTAATTATGGAAGAAGTAATTGGGGATCTGGGGACCCAAGTAGATAGTAACCTCCCCTTTGACAATCACATTGCCAAAGTGGTTAGAAAAACCTTCTATATAGCCCACCTAATCACAAAAGGGTTCACATCTAGATCAAGAGAGGTCATTGTGCCCCTCTACTCATTGCTCATCAGGCCCATAATTGAGTACAATGCCCCATTTGGGGTGTACCTTACCCGACACCTGCAACAGCTGGAGAGACCTCAAAAATACCTCACCAAGAGGATCGTGGGCCTCAAACAGATGCCCTATGCAGCTTGACTAAAGAAACTCCAGCTCTACCCAGTTGCTTACCGCCTACTCAGAGGTGCTCTCTGCCTGACATACAAAGCCATGTCTAACCCGGAATTGTTGGACATGCTCCACCTCAAGAAAAACAGATCCATTAGAGTTACACGCTCCAGTGATTTAAACCTTAGCACAATAATAAATAGGACATGCTGGAAGGATAGATTTATATTCCAAAGGCTTTCCGTGCTCTGGAATAGAATCCCAGTCCATGTTAGGCAGAGCCCCTTGCTGACCCTCTTCAAGAAGAATCTTGATGAGTGGATGGGAAATCGTAAATTTGCTCCTGGGATCACTTCTATGGCCCTGCTGGACAGAGGCTCAGGAATCTAGTCTAAAAGGGAGGCAAAAGCCAACACATTCTGGCTAGGCTTATAAATGCCCTAGGGCAGATAGCCTAGTACCTACCTATGAACCTATGAACCTATGAACCCATGACTACACCACTAGATAGCCAGACAAACACTAATGGATGTAACTGAGGTCTCTTATAGCAGGTAAATGTGCACTTTTAACAGTAACATATACAAGTACACATGCTTAAACATTAATGGCAAAATACATGTTCAGCTGGGACTCTAGTGGAGAAATACATCCCTATAAAGCCAGGCACATAGTAATTAATGTAATGGAGGTATGTTGCAATATCTGTGCACTTATACCTTCACAATTACAAATGCTGTAACAGTGACTGAGTAGCTCAGTCTGTTAAATGTTTTCCAAACAGTATGTTTTGCCACACATAGTCATGGGTTCAAATCCAGTGGTGTGTAGTATTTAAATTACATTATTGTCAATCCATCAATGAATGCCTGAGTCATGCACTCTTTATCCGTGCACTGCATTTCAAACTAAATGTCTGTTTTTCACTGATGGAAGTCACAGGCCTGCAGATAAGAACACACTTGACATATCCCTATAGCAATACTATAAGTGCATAAAGTGTCAAGTCATGCATTAATATGCATTCGCAGAGGATTGTAACTTAGGCAATGCAAATGAGACCCACTAATATTAGAGTGGAGCACACAATCATTTCATAATAATATTACTGATTAGCACAGTTGCACAACTAACATACACATATAGAGGTCCTGCCAGTAACAAGGACTGCAAGCACACACATTCCAAATGACTACCATAATGTAACACATGGCCTGACAGTTGCCCAAATGGTTGAGATAATAGTATAATTACCCCCATGTTGCTCAAAGACACAACAAACATGTACAGTACTCTGTTAGTGATACCGTTGCCTAACATACATACCTTAAATATATGCCTTAATTTGCAGTGGAATGTGTACCATCACTCTGGCCCTGCCTCTACAAAAAGGCTGCCACAGCTCCTACAGTTACTCTTACAGCTTGTTGTCTGCAGCTTATAGCACACACATCTATATGTAAACATAGCTGCTACAGACATACCCTCTGTGATGGCATAGAGTCTTGACCCCAGGAATGTCCAGCACAGCATATCAGAAAGGGCTTGCAATCTACATGAAGGCCTTATATCTCATTCAGTAGTTGCATGTCATTTACTGATTATGTTGCAAATCAGCTGTGCTGCAGTTAGCAATTCAGAACCACAAATTGGTTAAGAGCCAATCATCTGAGAACCATGTTAACAATGCAAACAGCTGGCTAGAGGAGCCAGCCTGTATGAGACTTTCTTCAGACAGTAAATGCATTGTCAATCACTTTATATATCTGCACATTTCAACAGAGAAGTATTGTACTCTATCAGGTATGTAACCTTTTTGTTTACAAAATGATGAATATGTGTAAATATACTTAGGGGGAATGGGGACTACAGCAGTAAGCCTTTCTTTGAACTGTAATGATGACATGTCCTTGATCTCTAGATTTGTTACACCTACAGAGGATATACACTACATCAAGGGTAGAATGTTTTTTGTCAATGTTGCACACTGGTCTAATGGGATGCCCCTTCATAGTGGTTGTAATACCACACTGATATTTATTTGGCTTTGTTGTTTTGACATATTATCAGGGGGGTTGCACCTTGGGGCACACTACAATGGACTCCTGTTTTGGGTGTCATGGCACATATGGGAATAGCTGACTATTGTTAGTATCTGAGTTTTATCCACATGGTTAGTATATTTGCACACTTTGGAATATGACAGGTATGTTCAAGCAGTGGATAATGCCAGCCATTCTGTTCTTGCTTTATCTCTACATAGTGTACTTCCACGTATGTGATCCTGACATGTGTTCCCATTTTGTTGTCTTTCAGGAAACATGTATGCCAGACGATGAACCTCTTTTACAGATGCTGAGAACAATATAATCCTGGAAGACCTCCGTCAACACCATGAACTCCTACTGTCCAGGGGAGGCACAACAGGGAACAGCAGGCAGCATTATGGGCTGACCTTGTCCATAATGTGAACGCCATAAGTCACCAGAGCAGAATATATGAGCAGGTTCAACACTGTGCCACACATATGATTAATGCTGCATGCAGAAGAGCAGCAGATGTGGCCAGGGATTGTGGTGTTACTGGTGGAGGGCCTGTAGCAGAACAACCACTCTCAGCCACTGAGGAATTGTTGGTGAAACCTAGGAACACACGACAGGTCCCAGACATCCATCACACCCTATATCGTGGATGTGGGTATCACAGTTTCCATGCCAGAAGAGCATCCAGATAGGCTTAGTTTGATCAGCATTGGAATACTGTAGCATTCAGTGTGTCAGGGTGTACATACTTTTACGTGGGTGTCAGGTGTTTGTTTTTTGGTGGTGAGGAGTTTAACTGCAGTTTGAATCTCATGTTCAGATTTTGAACAACATAACAATTAACAAAGTAACTAATGTAAATGTCAGATATATGGACATATTACCCTCTTATAGTCTAACATGCAGTGGTGTTTACATTACCTCTCCCTCAGCTTTTCAAAGGTACCTCTGGAATCAGACAAGGCTGTGGTCCTGCTCCAACCACACAGATATTTTCTTAACTGTACACACTTTAAAGTCATACCTGTGCCTTCTAGGTGTGACAAAACTGATAGATGTGACAGTATTGTCAGGACATTACATACTGACATGTCAACTGTGCAGAATTTCACAAATGTCAACAGTGTACTCATTGTTGCTGATGAGATTGCAGTGTAAAGAGCTTCTATTTACAAGTAACTACAGATGTTTGTGGGAAAAGTAATGTCCTCATGTCCTACTATATGAGCTTGGGGGTTAAACAGGTCTGTAATAGTGACAACAGTGTATACAGCTTTACATATATTGCAACATAGTACTGC
This sequence comes from Protopterus annectens, assembly GCF_019279795.1. Taxonomy (NCBI): domain Eukaryota; kingdom Metazoa; phylum Chordata; order Ceratodontiformes; family Protopteridae; genus Protopterus; species Protopterus annectens. The sequence goes on from NC_056737.1 coordinate 1,457,098,324, forward strand.
AGAGCATAATAGTACAGTTATTAATGTGCTGTTTTTCCCTTTCTTAACACAGGTGATCAGGTGAGATGGTCTCTGTCCCCTACACAACAAGATGTCAGTGTCTCTTCAGACTCTGATAATGATGGCAGCCAAACTGAGGCACAGGTGGGGGCTTCTGGGGCTGCATCTGTCCCAGAGGTTTACATCCCTCTTCTGCTCTCATTATCACCGCACATAGTCAGTATGCTTACACATACCCAATCCCCAGATGCCACAGATATTGGACAGTCAAAGGGTGGGTGGGTGGGGACATTGAACAGGAAAAAGTGGCAACTATGGCTCCAATGAGTGTAGATACTGGCCATAGTCAGAGAGCTGGTGAGGTTCCACACAGGCGGATTGATAAGGGTGCTTGTAGGAGGCCTGCATCCTTCCACCACCTGTTAGAGGTGTCTCATCATGGGTCATTCAGTGCATGATTTGGGCCATCATGGAGGCACAGGCATATTCCAAAAGCAACTCCAAATGAATGCTCAGGGTTATGGATGCAGCACAGTCTAACATCCATGACTGTCTCCACCACATTAGTGATACTCTGGATTGGTTCACTGATGCACTGGAATGAAGGTGGTCTGAGTCAAATCCCAGAATATCTGCCTTAGAATGTGCATTGTCTGTGATGGAGTGTCTGGTTGTAGTTGAGTGTCAGACTCCTGGATGTAGGTCAGCAACTACATCTGCTGAGAGTACACATCACCATGCTCAATCACTCTCCTGTAGTGGCAGCACATCCAGTGCTCCAGAGGGGAGTGTGTTGTCTACACCAAGATGTGGCAGGCCATGGGCTCATGGTCCTAGGCATTCCCGTAGAGGACATTTTCCCAGCAGACAGCAGTCATTGTCAGCTACTAGCACTGCTTCTGGCCTTGGCCATGGAAGTGCTAGTGCAACTGCTGGCAGAGCCAGTTCCCATGTTCAGGGGTGGAAATGGTGAACTGTCAGCTCTGCCATGCACGGTTCACAGCTGTCCAACATACACACGTGTAGGGCTAGCACTGAGCTTGACGTGTTCATACACGCAATCAAACACCACTGTCAAAATCAGGTCACCTACAGACACACATGGCATATTTCCATAGTCCATCTTGCCTGCTTCCTTTCCTGACTCACACACATGCTTTCAACCTATTGGGTCAGCATAGGCCTACTTCACCAACACACAACACCCTGTGCAAGTGATGATACCTGTGTCACATCCCTGTCATCGTTGTCATCGATGCAGAGAAATGAAGCTATGTGTCTGATGCACATGGTGACTATATAAATTAATATGCAATTGTGTAATGCAGTGTTGCTTTGTCATGCCACTTGTACTTGTCACTGACAGATACTGTATGTTGACATTTGTAATGAGTAAGCCACATAAACTTCTGTACCTTATGTTGTATGATGTAATGGCTGTATACTTACACAATGAAAGGTGTCGCAGACCTGTTTATGGTTCAGTTTCAGGAGTCTGTAGGGGACACCTATGGATACACAGCAGCAATAACTCCATATATGTCACAGAACAGGATGGAATGGCAGCACAGAAGATGTCTCCAGCAAGGTACAGCAGTACAGGTGCATGGCTCCATAAAGTCATATGTATATAACAGGCTAACAAGGACAATGGCGTCAAGCAGCCTACTCATGCATCCCTCATCTATGACATGGTCTGATACCCTGGATAAGTGTCACCAGGGATTCTGGAGCTAATACATCTACAAGCTGTGATGATGGAGATAACCAATCTACAAATTTACTGTGTCCATTACAGACATTTTTCCTACACCAATTATGATTGTTTTGTCCTGCATCCCATTGTATAACTTGCACATGAGATGATATATGCTTTACATGCATGGGGAGCCTGTTACATATAGGATGTAGTATCTTTGTTACATACCTATCTCTCCAGCATGTACTATTTATGCAACAGTGATGGTGTTGGTGTGTAGAACAGGTAATGCATGTGTTAGTTCTGTCTTGGATAAGCAGAAGGTACACAGGGGGATCTGACACCTCCCTGTATGGCAGCCATACATATCCCCTCCAAACCATGTAGGAGACAGACTACACATGTATGCTCTTGACATGGACTGCATCAGACATGTTATCTGCAATGTGTATTGGTTTACCATGAAACCTGTGTGGCTGCTACAGTTGTAAGGTATGACTGCGTAGTGACATAGCAAAGGTGCCATTGCACTCAGTAATAGGTGTGATGAGTGCCAAATACAGTACAACGACAGCCTGAGATTTACATGCCATAGCTTTCTGTATAGGTTGTACAGACTTGAATGAATCCCCACATCTTAACAACCAGAGAAAGTCAAAGGCTACATTATTCTCTGTGTCCATAAGTCCATGAGTAATGGCTTAATGATGTGTGGTGTGTGGACACTACTATATTTTCCAGAGGTGGGTGACTTCCAAAAGAATAGTATTTTGCAGTCCTTGACATTTACTATATGTCAGTGGCTCTGACAGCAACTGAATGTGTATCTCAGGCCATCCTGAATAACTGTTGGTTCTGTGTGGGATTCAGTGACAGCTCCTAATATGCAATCACCTGTAATATAGTCAGTCAGAGGTCACTGGCAGTGGCCATGGCTGCAGAGAAGGGAATGGCTACAAGGGGTACTCCATTAATGATGTCTGAGGGAAGTCCACTAGTGGCTGATGTCATTGTAGCATATGTCTACCCAATGCTATCTTCCCATATTATGACTATCTGACATTTGGCTATCCATGACATGCCACTCTGTAAATAATCTACACAGTTTACAGCAAGGCCTGCTGTCCTAATATTGTCAAACACCTTGTCAGGCCATGGTAGGTGGAGTGAGTCATATTCCCATCATCTATTGCATATTGTACCACTCTATGAGGTGCACTGGTTAGGTTAGGTAGTCATGATCTACCCTCGAGCCAAACAAACTGTTCTGTCCAGTGTCAGTAGGTGTACGACATTGTTACTGATCATATCCATGCTAACTCCTTTCATGGCTTTACATATCAGATGATTGAGAGATCTGGGAACACTGTTTGGCACTGCATGCTAGTTGTCCTCTGTGCAGCATTGCAGTTACTTCTGTCATGTTCCAAGAAAAGAGTCATCCAAGGTGTGTGTACAGACAGACAGTGCAGGGAAGTGTAATATGTATACCTTGTGAAGGTATTGTGGGAGGTTTTACACAGGTATTATGCAGTTGGACTACTAGTGTGTACTGAAAGGACACAACAACCTTGTGAAGAATGCAGAAAGCAGGGGAGTCTCCCGAATTACTTGTGCATGGCTGCTACTACTGCTAGTCCCACTATAATAACTCTGTCATGGGATACTATGCTCTGATACTTTTTTCTGTCATCACACACAAAATGATAGTACAAAGCTCATGATGAGTAGCAGGGCACAGCCTGTTTGTTCATCCACATGGCTGTCCCACATCATGAAAGCTTCTGTAGGCTTCACATACCCTCTTCCAGGTAGATGCATTGATTTGCGACCTGAACAATCAGTTGGCTTTTGTATGTATTATGCCTTTTGTACCAGGGTTGGTGGTATGTCACTAGGGAACTGACCAGGTGGTGATTAGGAGCAAAGCTGCAGTGTCACAATATAATGTGCAGTGTCCAGTGACATAAACGCCCAGGCTTGCTGAAATAAGCAGCACAGCAGTGGTGAATCCATCTTAGGTGACAATTTCATAGCACTTCATGCATACTACCTTTCAACAGATTAATGGTGGACAGCTGCATGCCATGGCTGTGAAGCCTACTGCAGAGGACTGGCTACATTTGGCCAAAGTGTACTCACCTGCCACATGCCCTAGTTATGTCATATTGTACAGTTATGTACCTGAAACACATGTTTGTGTTCCCACATCATATCACACAACCAGTTTGCTGTGTGGTTACTTGGCAGGCATTGTATGCTTGCAAGGCCAAGGTAATGTCAGAAAAGTTGAACAAGTCTTCTGTGCATGCACAGGCATCCATTTTGTAACTGCAAGGCATGGCTACAAACACTATGTTTTAGAATGTCAAACCCCAATGGTGTGGCAGCATGACCCTAACTTTGCAGGACCTGCACAGTGTCACATTTGTAGGTATGGCATTTGGACCATGCCTAACAATAGGATGGACAGGTCCACATGGCTGACAAAGCATTGTATGGCACACTGTCAGGTGCTGTGTTACCTTAGAGTACCTACATAAAGGTGACATGTTACATTTCTCCATCTGTGATGACATTGCCTAGTGATGGCATGCTGTGACATTTACACAAGCATGACTGTATTGCTAATGGCAGTATCAAAGACTGCTGATGACATGTGGAAAGTGTACCCATCCCTGTACTCCTATGCTACACAAACACAATGTGTGACAGATGTGACTGTACATCAGACCTTGATTCCATGGTGTTTCACACAGCAGTCAGTACATATGGCAATGAGCATTTTGCCAACATGCACAGCTCACCTCCTGCACCAGCCACAACCATATCACACACACCTGCATGTGGGCAGCTCCTTATCAGGCACATTCCCAAACAACAGACACCTCAGAAAATCCTACCTCTGAAAAGCACAGTACACATAATAGTGCATGCATCACAGCCTCATCAGTCACACACCTGAGGCAAAACACAAAAGCAAATCTATTATTCATAGGGGGTACATCTTGAGGCACATTGATGTCTGTGTCACCAGGCTACAGATGGGAAACATTACAGTTAGCTGTCTGTGGATTGACACAATACACCAGACCACATATTGCCACAACTCAAGGAATATCAGGTGACATATCGATAACATGATATTTCCTGCAGGTGTGTACAACAAGCTACATACATCACTGGACTGTATGCAGAAACATGACTGAGTTTGCACACTCTGTGTCTCTTATGGGCATGCCAATAGCTTTGAGTTGCATTTGCCCCAAACCTAGGATGATGGCTCAATAAGCACAGAAAATGAAGGATGTCAATAATTGCCTTAGTATGTGGTGTCACTGTAAGAGGATCCACTACATGTTTGCCTAGGATGACAACAATGCTTTGTCAGAGATGGTCTTCATCTCTCACCCCTGAGATTTTGAGTACTCATCAAGACTGCTGACACCCCCCACAGTGCATTTTATAGGCACTATCTGGAGGGGAAAACTTTCCCAATGAGAATGCCATCTTCATACAACATCATGGTTATGCTGCTACATGCTGGGAAGGGCAAGAGTAAACCTCACTCTGTGGAAGGTGTCACCACCTTGGAATATGAAGACATTTGTGCAGTCAAAGACACCTGGTTAACAGCTGTGGACAGCACCATACCCATACCAGACTACATGTCCTTCCACATGTTCAGACCTCAAACTAACAGAATGCAAGGTAATGCATTGAGTGTATTGATATTCATTAAGGATAGATACACATCCAGACTTAGTGAAACACTATGCTTTCCCAGAGAACTGCAGGTGCTATTCACTACTGGAAGGGTACCTAATCAAGCCATTGCCAGCTACAGGAGCAGCTCCATGAATCCAGACACCCATATTGCTTCTTTGAATGTATGTGTGTTTATCAAGATATGTCAGTACACCATGATTTGGGGTGGCATTAAGTAACCACCAACTGTGTTGTTTAGTCGTACTGAATCTCACTTGCCCAAAGGTTAGTCCATGTCCTTAACTACAATGCCCTGGACCAGTAGCGTGACATCCCCACAAGGGGAGGTGATGTAATGCTTCATGTATTTCCCGATATGGATGACCATTGCAGCCCACCACTTTTAGGTCCTCCCTGGTGAGATCTGACCACAGATCAGTGCCATTAAAACTATCAGACCTAACCCCCCTTACAGAAAAGGCAGAAATATACTTCAACAAAGCAATGTAATACCCCCTATGAGATGGTTTGCATAACATGGATGCACCTCTCACCTCAGATGGGACATACAAGTATGCAGAGCCCTACACCCATGCATTATGTAAGCAGCAGTACAGCTGCATAGACTTGGCTGTACATGACAGGAGGAACAAGAGCTCCTCATGGCACAGGAAACCTGCATGGTGGACAACTGATATTAGCAGGCTGTACATTAAGAGGCGGGCATTGCTGTGTGATAGGTGGAGTGAGGGTGCCCCTTAAAATGGAGGCACAACCTCCTCAGCTAAAACAAGCACATAGTGTTTGTGTGACGTTGTGTAGAAACAGTGTGACAAAATTAGCCTCCTCAGAAAGCAGAACCACAATACACAGTGTAGTTGCATGTGTAACTTCAGAGGACAGGCACAGATTGTTGATGAACTCATACATAATGATACCACATATAGTGGGTCTGTACTCATAGCTAACCTGTTGTCCCACAGGTTCTGCATCAACTTCACTCCCCTGTCCCCACCACATGTGCCATATGACATTCCTACAACCTGTCACATGCCTTCCATATCAACAGAGCAGGTCATAACTGTCCTCTCTATGTGGGATACACAGCATCTATTGGGCATGCTAACATCCCAGCCTGCGTCCTACATGGGATTCACCAAGAATTACTAACACCATTGGGAAGTCCTTACATCCATACTGCAACCACTGGCTGCATCACAGCTGACTGGACAATGGCAGCTGTTATCCCCTTGCACAGAGGTAGTGCATCCATTGACCACTGAAACTATAGACCTATTTGTCTGAGTAGCCATATCTGTATGCCCGTGGGTCAAATGGAGCTGATCAGCAAACATATATGTGATCTACAAAAAGTTGATTGCAAACAGTCTGTATGTATGACAGGGAGAACATGGCTGTTAAATGTGATGGACAGTTTTGAAACAGTCACCAAGGACCTGAGTCTGGCGACATCAGAGCATACAACCCGCTGGATGTAGCCAAGCCATGTGACACTATTCCCCACTCAGGCATTATTGACAAAAACACTCACTTAGGCATCCATGGTAATGTCATTATAGGGGTAACTAAGTGGTTCATTGATGGCACACATACTCAAAATAGGGGAATCGAGCTCCAATAGCTGATTTGTACCTGGGTCGTGTACAGCTTGGAATCCATTTAACCATGATACAACTGAATAGTGACTGACTTTAGCTAACAATGTTGGCTGGTGCCTGAAAACTGTGAGGGGCCATAGACTCTGTGATTTATGTCAATATCCTACAAGAATGTATTGATGAACAAATGCCTCTTGACATACTACTGACCATAATCTCCATGCAAATATATATGTAGTAACATTTCCATCAGTGACAGCTATGTTCTTGGTAAGTAGCACATCAGTCACAACATGTGATGTACATACTCAGGGGTGATAGACCTGGGCAAACATGCCTAGCCACATAGGTTTTGACCTGATGTACCTGAGATAGCCATGTCTCCCCAGTGGTAAGACGGGAATCAAATGTCATAACTGAGGGCACAGTCACCCAAAATTGATATACTCATAACCTCCATGTACTCTTCCCTCAGCATGCCAATATTTGAGTGCAATGGCCATTTGATACTGTAACTTTCCAAGAACTACTGGCAATTGCACACAACACAATGGTCCCTCACAAGGGAACTTCATGTCTTCAGTATCTGTTCAATTGGCTTAGTCTGAAATCAGTGGTCATTGTAGCCTGTGGCATACAGATTACTCAGAGGTGATCTCTGCCTTGCATACGGGACAAAGTCTAACCCTTCTTGACTGGAAATGATGCATATCTGTAGGTAACCTGGCATGTGACATTACTAATACATGCTGGTGGGAGAGATCTGTCTAGCAGACTTTAACACACCTTTGAAATTGAATCCTGCCTAATGGCAAACAGAGCACATCAGTGGACCTTGTTAGATGTTATCTGTATGACTGGCTGGGTGACCATCATTTCACCACAAGGCTTCTTTCTGTATCCCTCATGGACAGGGGCAGTATGTGCTGATCATGTAAATAAGGGTATAAACGTGGCTAGGATTGTGAGGGCTGTAGGGCCATTATGCTATTAAAGTTCAAAGGTCCTGCGATTCTATAAGCTGATGTAAAATCCTGTAACAGCCACACACAGAGAAACCTTGTTACACTGAGGATAGCACTATTTCCACTCACTGTTTACAGGACACAGCACAGCACACACACACACACACACACACACACACACACACACACACACACTAGAAGTTGGCTGCATGCAGATTAGAACACTTAAATATCTAATGGCACACACAATAGGCCACAGTACATGATGCACTCACTACACCTCAAGTCTGCTATTACTACCTCTTAGGACAGCTTATGCTTAATGTCATCAGCAGGCCTAGTTGTGGTCAGGCATTTGGAGGCTCACATCACCTGCTACAACTAAACTGCAAAATCCTACCTCTTTATAAGTTACTGAGGTGATCATATTTATGTTGTATATAGAGGCACACACTGAGCAGCCTGCAGTGAGATTAGAACCCCTACCTAACTACTCCTACACACTATAGATCACAGCATTTATTGCACACACCATGGCTTATGTCTGGTATTACAATGGCAGCAGGTAGTCTTAAAATTGATGCCATCAGCAGGCCTTGTAGAAGTGGGCAGTTTGGAAACTGGCAGCAACTTACAGGGCCAAAAAGTGCAGAACATTTGCAGTTTCATAGTCAATGAGGGATTCTCAGTTGTTTTGCAGGGGAGTATATGTGTGCACGCACAGACACACACACACACACACACACACACACACACACACACACACACACACACACACACACACACACACACAGCCTGGATTGAGACTACACCTCTACCTAACTACTCTTACACACTATAGATCACAGTATTTATCACATGCGCAACAGTTGATGTCTGATTTAGACATGACTGCTGGAAAACTACTTGTAGATTACACAAACTAGGCCTGTGTTGAACAGCATCTGTGGCATGCAGAGGGAAATTGCTTCATACTGTTATCTGAATCTAGTAGACTAGCAGTCAGATAACTGTTATTTATCCTAGCTATGTGGCTACAGTTACCAGTTTGGCCATATGTGGCTCTTTGCATTTGGATGGGCAAGACTGTGGACAAGAACAATGTGCCCTGTCCATGCATGCATAGACAACATTACACATTACACCACTTGCTCACCTATTGCTGCATGTGTGGTGACATCCAGCTACACAGGGCTCTGTAGGTAAATGCATTATGTACTGTTGAGCCCTTACTTTGGATTCTTTGAACAACATTATAGATGTGTGATAGTGCAGCTTTACTCGCCATTATCAGGGTATGTAGGATAATACAGACATTCACACACATATTTATGTATATAACAGTGATGTATATAGATGTATGTAGCTGTGTGTGTGTGTGTGTGTGTGTGTGTGTGTGTGTGTGTGTGTGTGTGTGTGTGTGTGTGTGTGTGTGTGTGTATGATATACATATGTATTACGTAGGTATATGGGGAGAGACCTGAGATGTATGTTTTTAAATATATATATATATATATATATATATATATATATATATATATATATATATATATAGAGCCATATATAGGTGTATATAGGTGTATATAGATATATCTCTATTTGTATATACATAGAGATAGCTATACTATCTATGGGAGAGAGAGAGAGAGAGTGGCAGACAGATATGTATACATATATGTATATATGTATAGACATATCTATACATAACAGGTCATTTTTGGCAAGGGGTAACAGAATTGTGCTCTGTGCAACTAAGTGTATGATAGGCACAAGACAAGACGAGCGTACACTGCAAAGTCCAACAAGGTTTAATAGCTGAGTAAAACAAGCTTACAGCAATCAATAGTCCGGTGCATACTCCGGTAACCACCAAGCAATAAAAAGTTAAAAATGATTTGGCTGCACAGAATCCAAGTCACAAAGTCTAAAGCGCTTTTCATTAGGAAACACTTCTAACTTCTTCAGAGAATAGCACTCAGAAAGAAAAAACAAGTTTAAGAACTATCCTAGTGACTCATACTTGTTAATACAATTAAGCCAATTAAGCACAGTCACATAATTTAAAGGTGTAATCCTAAAATACTGAAGTCAAACAGTTTGTTTTTTTGTTAAATCATTAGGTAAACTGAGTGCCTTAGTTTTATAAAAAAACAAAGTTCTGTTGTCTTATAACGGAGCATACAGTAAATTAAATAGTATTAATTAAAATCGTAGTTAGTTCACTTTACTTATAACTAATGTTCAGGGACCTGTGGAAGTAGTAATCTTTTCATAAAAAACTGTGTTGTGTAATGTTTCTTTTAACCTATAAAAGGTGAGTGTAACTTAGCAATTGTAACCTCCCTAGGGCTAATGAGCATCTATTATTTAACCATCCAACAAAAATAATGTGTGTGCAGCTACTATCTCTTAAGGCTCTTTAGTTTTAGCACACATAGAATAGAAGTCATTTAATTCAAGCCCGGTGGAAAGCATGCATTGAGTCTAAGCTGCCACAAAAGTTCCAATTTCTCCAACATAAGTGTAGACGCTTCTCCTCTACTATTCATCTCAATTGAGTCGATGGCTTTAAATTTGAAACTGTGGTTAGGGTTTTCAATGCAGTGTCTAGCTAGTGAGCTCTCCGTTTTCTTTTTGGTAATGTAATAAACATGTTCATAAATCCTCTCCTTAAACTTACGATCAGTCTTGCCTATGTAAAAACTAGAGCAGCACTGACATAATGCTACATAGACTAAGGCTTTGGAGTTACAGTTAAACTTGTCCTTCAAGAAATAATCTCAACCCCTAATAATGAATTTTGACCCTCTACATGCCTCACATTTAAATGTCCCTGGGGTGCCTCTAAAAGGGCTGTTTCTACTTTCAGTAAGTTTTTTTAGGTTCCTTCCTTTTTTCCAGGTGACCAGCAATTTGTCTCCCAACTTTCCTTGTATATCCCTATCGGACAGTAACAACTGCCAGTTTTTGCCCAGTATTGTGATCAGGGCTTCATAATCTGAAGAGAATGCAGTCACGAATCTCAAACAATTTTGCTCCCTTTGTAGTCCAATACTGTTCCTAACTACGGGGTTACTCAGTTCTATCTCTACTGAAACATTGGTTTCAAAAGTGTGAGTTGCTGTCCATTCTTGGGAGACAATGGGTCTGAAGTGGCCAGAGGCCCTTTTACTACTCACCTCCCTTATAAGGTCAGCAATCAACTCAATGGGATACCCCCTTTTGAGGAACATGAACTTCAAGAGTTCACATTCCTCAAAGAAGTGGTCATCCTCCGTAGTCATCCTGGCCGCTCGTACCAGTTGGCCCTTCACTGCACTCCTCTTCTGGTGCAGCAGGTGAAAACTAGAGTAATGTAAGAATTAGTTAGTGCAAGTACTCTTTTGGAAAATCCTTGCTAGATATTTTTTCTGGGCTCTATCTTTAGATAGTTCAACATCCAAGAAGCTCATAGAATCTATGTGGAAGTTACTAGTAAACCTGAGAAAGGTGGTGAACCTATTAAACTTCTCCAGAATTTCAGCAGCTAGTTCAACACCCCCTTTAATAATCATAAAAATGTTGTCTAAAAAGCGGGTGTAATAATAAATACACTCATTCAGTCCATGGTTATCAAAAATGGTGTCTTTTCCCCCATTTGGCCATGACTAAATTGGCAAAACTAGCTCCACAAGAGGAGCCCATAGCTACACCAATCTGCTGTCTAAAAAATTATTTTTCAAAGGTAATATAGTTATTGGACAGTGTTTTACCTAGCAATTCCTCCACCAATCTCAGTTCTGAATGTTCTACCCCTTTAAATCTCATATGGTCAATAACCCATTCTGTTTCCAAGGTTTGTGGGATCACCGTGTATAGATTGCAAACATCCACTGTTAAAAAACAAAAGTGCTCATTATATGTTAAGAGTTAATACTCATCAAAAATGTCCAAGAGTCTTTGCAAATCTGAGGTTCCAGGGCCACAAATCTCTTCAGAATGTCATCTATCACCTTAGCACAAGAATAGGTGATTGGTTGTTGAGCATCTACTAAGGGTCGCATAGGCGGATCGCCTTGATTCTTGTGGATTTTAAGTATTCCAAAATGTACAGGTAGTCTTAGGTGATAGTACTGACAAATAGTTAAACATGTCAAGGTCGATGAGTGAGTCAATGAGCATATCATTCAGGAACATTCTGATACGGTTGTATGCTATGTTCAATTCGTTCAGGCTCACTTTAATATATGCGTTACTTTCAAGTATCTTCCCCATTCTTTCCTTGTAGTCCATTTTGTGCATAATGACCAGTCCACCCCCTTTGTCAGGTTTCATTAGGCAGACTGGTAAAAGTCTAAAGTTGCTTAGAGCTTCTCTTTCGTTGTTGTTCAAGTTGGTCCTTAATTCAGACTTGTGTTGATGGTTAATAAAAGCCCCAAAGTCCATTTCGCATTTTCTTTCAAATAGTAAAATGGACGGGTGTAAAGGGGGATTAAATGTACTAGAAATACACAAGTTTGGGTTCCCATTGTAGTTCCCATTACCCAACATTAATTGTAAATTGAGTTTTCTAGTGTAAAGTTTAAAGTCCAGTAATAAGGAACCTAAATCAGTAGCATGAGTTGGAATGAATGTAAGTCCTTTTGCAAAAATGTCAACTAATAGAGGGTTGATAGTGTATTCGGTAAAGTTGTAAATTTGAAATCTCTGCTTTTATTCATTACAACTTTACAAGAGGGGTTGTTTGAACTGGCCCTTTGGTGAAAGGTCACCTCTTGTTCCTGTTGTTATTCCTCCTTGTGTTGTATTTCCTCTGTTGCTTGGGGGTAGATTTGTTCACCCCCTGCCCCCGATGGCTCATGGAGTTTTTTGAAACATTATTTGAATTCACGCCCACCATCTGAGAATTGTTGTCCTTATCATCCGATCTGGGAAGTAATTGTTTTGGTGGACTTCTTTCTCATTTAGTGCCCCTCAGTTTCTAGACCCTGGTAAACCCTCATTTTGATTGCAGTTGCCATTATCAGATGTACCCCTTGTGGTATTAAAACCTCTAGGGGCATTCCATATTTGTGATGGGGTGGATCTGGGTAAGCTGTTCCATTTGCTTAGTCCCTCCGGTCTCTGTTAATTTTTCTTATTTTAGTGTCCCTAGTTTTTGATAGTAAGTTATTAATACTGGTAAAAGTCCTGTTATATTCAAAATGGTATGTTTGGAAGTCAAGGTCCCTTTTAATTTTTTCGTCGAGGGTAGTAACTTCACTAGATAATTCATTAATGTGCACCTGATAATGCTTGGACATAATCTTCAATAATTCTAACCCCTGAGTGTTGAAAAATGTCACTAGTTCCATGAGAAAGGCAGAATCTTTAACTAGTCCACAATTTTCTCTTTAAGACATTCACTAAAGTAGTTCACTTCTAGTTGTAGTTTTTTTATTTTAACAAGTTTAAATCAAACAGTTTTAGTTTCTCCACAATACTCACACTCCCAGTCACCAGATGTCCCACTAAGTTGTCAGTAATGTTGTCAGCAAGTAGTTTAGGCACATCCCTGAGCCATGAATTTAAGTCCAGGACTCCAATAAGCCCTGGTGTAGTGTGCCCTGCGTGTCGGCAGGTATTGTGGGTTGAGTTCCATGGTCCCTCGCTTCAGTAACACTACCAGTACCAGTAATCAGATGAGTGTTCCTCAAAGTTCTCGTCATATTGGTACCTGCACTAGAAACAGTCATGTTGTTCATGTTTGAACTTCCCTCCATTCGGGTGTTTTGCGATAAAGTATCCATGCGTGTAGCCAGAACGTCCAGCCTTTGGTTCATAACTTCAATTACTAAGGTCAGGTTCCCAACTTCACTTTGGGTTTGAGTCTGTGTTAGAAATGGACTCTCAGTGCCGTTCGACTCCACAAGAGACATGTTTACTAAAAACATCCAAAAACTAATAGGCACAAGACAAGCCAAGCGCACACTGCAAAGTCCAACAAGGTTTAATAGCTGAGTAAAACAAGCTTGCAGCAATCAGTAGTCCAGTGCACATCCTGGTAACTGCCAAGCAATAAAAAGTTAAAAATGATCTGGCTGCACAGAATCCAAGTCACAAAGTGTAAAGCGCTTTTTGTTAGGAAACACTTCTAACATCTTTAGACAATAGTGTTCAGAAAGAAAAAACAAGTGTAAGTACTGTCCTAGTGACTCATACTTGTTAATACAACTAAGTGTATGAGCATGCCCACTGGGATCGTCAGTAGTTATAAACTGACTCCAGGCCACACCTACCTGTACTTCAGTCCGGGATTTCATGTGTTACAGACAGTGACACCTGTCCCTGTGTCTGCAGTACTGCACTTCACTGAAATTCCTTGACATTCTTCAGCTGTCTGATGTAATTAATATGTGACAGAGGTTAATAATGTTGCACTACACACAGACTGGCAATCTGTAAAAACACCAACATAATAATACCTCACATCCAAAAGATGTGGATACTTTTCAGATAAGAACCACCAATGCTATCACCCATGTTAATTTTCCTAGTCCACTGAGCCACACAAGCTGCCAGACAGAGATTAGTCATTTACCACACAAACCACAGTATATGTATGTTGTTATTCTTGCGTTAAGTGAGACATACACTGTATGATCAATTTCTGTGTTACTGCCATGAGATTTCCAGGACTGCTGATATACCATTGACCATTGACTTCAACTACACCTCCATTAATTGGAAAACTACTCATGTACCAATACACTTGTCTAACGTTTCCTGGAATTCATTAATTCCAATGCCCTGGACCAGCTCATTCTTATCCCCACTAGAGGTAGTAACATCCTTGTCCTGGTCATTAGTAACATGGGTTAACGTTGCTCTACACCAATAGTCATCTCCTCCATGGTTAGATCTGACCACAAACTAATCACCTTGGAAATCCAAATCCCTCTCACCTACCCCCCTGCAAAGGTAACCACCATGAAAAACTTCTCCATAGCTAACTTTGGGGTCCTAAAAACAGAGGTGGCAAACTTCACAGCACCCATGCAAATGGAGAATAGTTCCATAACCGCCAAATCATACACCAATGCACTGTACAAACACATACACAAATGCATGGATCTTGCCATACCCAATAGAACCAAGATGCTCTCCTCCAAAAAGGAAGCCAATCTGGTGGTCCCCTGCCATAAACAAACTCTACAACAGAAGGAGGAAACTTGCGGAATAAGGTGAAGTCACAAGACTGGAAAAACTCCCTTATCAGCCTCAACAAAAAGTTGAGATCCCTCATCAAATCCTCTAAAGCAAGCTGTGAAAACAGAGTTGCAGCAGACAGTAAAGACAACCACACAGCCTTCTATAGTTATGTAAAGAATCTCCACGGTAATACCCAGATTTGCTCTGAACTACTCCACAATGGTATCTCCTATACCAAGCCAACAGATATTGCCAATATACTGGCTGACATATTCAGTGCGAGCTTTACCCCTCCCCCCCAAATGACCAATCACAATACCAGTGGATTACCAGGCATCCAGTATTACTGTTGCACAGGTTAAAACAACACTGTCCAAGGCCAAGAATACAGCTTCAATGGGACCTGACAATATCCCTGGCTGTGTTCTACATGAACTACAGAGTGAAGTGACACCTTACCTGTGTTCCTTGTTCAATCACAGTCTCACCTCAGGCTTCATCCCTACTGAATGGCACACTGCTACAGTTAGCCCTCTCCACAATGGAGGAGTGACTAGAGACCCTGGGAACTATCACCCCATTAGCCTGATGAGTCTGATATGCAAAGCTATGGAATGCATCATCATGGACGTAATAAACAAGAATATAGGGAATCTGCAAATTCTGGATCCCACACAGTTTGGTTTTGTGAAGGGTAGATCATGTCTGCTCAACTTGGTTAACTTCTTTGAGTCAGTCACCAGAGCTGTGGATGAAGGCAAGGTGGTTCATACAGCCTACCTTGATCTAGCCAAGGCCTTTGATACCATTCCCCACTCAGGAATCATGGAAAAACACACTAAGCTAGGCATCAAGCCCTATATCACTAGGTGGGTTGCAAACTGGCTCACAGATAGAACCCACAGTGTGAAAGTAGCTGACTCCAAGTCAAACTACTGACCAGTCACAAGTGGAGTCCCACATGGTTCGGTCCTGGGTCGTCTCTTGTTTAGTATCTACTTCTCTAAAGTCCAGGCCAACACAAAGGGACTCTGGCTGACAAAGTTCACAGATGATTGCAAGTTGGGAACTGTTATTAACTCCCCAAGTGATGTTGATATCCTATAGAAAGGCCTCACTGAGACCAACGACTGGTGTCAGAACCATGGCCTTAAGCTCAATGCCAAAAAAATGCATCATCATCCCCTTTGGAAAAAAACTAGTTCCCATGAATTACCACATTGATGGTAATCCACTGAACACAGAAGGCATTATAAGAGATCTGGGAACACAGGCTGACAGCAACCTCTCTTTTGACCACCACATTGACATTGTTGTCAGAAAGTCCTTCTATGTGGCACATCTCATTACTAAGGGTTTTGCATCCAGGAAGAAAGAGGTCATTGTCTCCCTCTACTCTTCCCTCATTAGGCCAGTCATCGAGTACAATGTCCCAGTTGGCATGTACCTCACTAGACACCTGCAACAACTGGAGAGGCTGCAAAAGTACCTCACAAAGAGGATCCTAGGCCTTAAACACTTGTCCTATATGGACAGACCCAAAAAACCCCAACTATTTTCCGTCTCATATCGCCTACTTAGAGGTGATCTCTGCTTGAATTCCAAAGCCATGTCTAACCCAGCTCTGTTAGAAATGCTACATCTAAAGAAATCCCAATCCCTGTGCACCACATACTCCAGAGACCTCAGCCCCATTACCACAATCAACAGAACGTGCTGGAGGGACAGGTTCATAACCCAGAGACTGCCCATGCTATGGAACAGACTTCCCATACATGTCAAACAGAGCACCTCACTGGCCCTCTTCAAGAGAAATCTTGATGAGTGGATGTGAAATAGATAATTCTCCCCAGGGATCACTTCAGTGGCTCTACTTAACAGAGGCACTGGGAACTAAGGTTTGGTGGCATGATGCCAGGATAATCCTATGGGCTGGGCTTGTAAAGGGTCCAGGGTTATTAGCCTAGTACACACCTATGAACCTATGAGTAACTGTTACAGCAGTTATATTGGGACACTACTGTGTTGGGGTGGGAGAACAGCATGGCATGTTCTGCTGGGATCCACAGTAGTCCAAATATCAAGAAACCCCTTTGTTTAACATCTCCCTTGTCTGAGGTAGTGAATATTCCATGCATGAGGCCTAGTGACTATTAAAGGGCATATGACAGTGAACTGGATATCGGTAGTCCCATGTTAATGTTACTTCTGTCCAAACAGCCCACTATATTTACTTGCATAAATGTAGCAGATCCATTCATACCATACCATATCATGCAAATTCTTACAAGTACTGTGTAGGTTAGAGACCTACCTTGTGAATGCAGCAGTTGACAGAACTGTAGTTCAATGCTGACTCTGTCTAATACAAGCAATACACAGCCAATACATGGATAAGTACAGGTTTTCTGGGTTGCCTGGCATCAAGTTTCATATATGTATGTGAGTAGGAGTAAGATGTCAGTCCCTAGGTACCTAGGTTGTCAGTGAATGTGCTATGCGTTGTCTCTTAGCCAAAGGCAGGGTGTACTGAGCATGCCTACGTCTGCCTACAGTGACATCAGCAGGGGGTTCCTCCTCTGAGTCCTCGTGTGAGTGTGGCTGTGGTGACCTAGGCACTGGGGTGTGTGTATCCCTTCCCTTTGCTGATCCTGATACAGCTGTTTCTGCAGGATCAGACTGTGTAACATAGCACATATTGTGAACATGTGTGCACATGTGGCTGGAGAGTACTGCAGGACTCCGCCAGATATATTGAGGCACCAGAACTGTGACTTCAGAAGCTCAAACACATGCTCTGTGATGTTCCTAGTTTGTGTGTGTGCCTCATTATGGCATTCTTCCATGGGTGTGTGTGGATTTCTGATGGGTGTCATCATCCACAGTTCCAGGGTGCAGCCAGTATCCCACAGTAAATGGCCATGTAGGATATCCCCCTTAGCAAACATCTGGTACAGCTGTGATGTGTGACAGATATGGGAGTTGTGATTACTGCCAGGGCTGCCAGCACACACATTTAGCATAATCCCCTAGGCATTGCACATGACCTGGCAGTTGATGGAGTTGTACCCCTTGTGGTTGACGTACATTCTACCCTTTTCACCAGGTGGTGCCTTGATGTGTACATGAGCGCAATCTATGACACCCAGTACTTCAGGGTAGTGTGTTACATGCTAGAAATGTTGCATATTGCTGGCCCTCACCTCAACTGTGAGGGGGAAAAGATATGTGCTCACTGGCATGTGGTAGCATGGCATCCCGGAACTGATGGCGTATCCTGGATGCAGATGTCTGTGAGACTCCCTTCATGTCCCCAGTTGGTCTTTGGAAAGCACCTGTAGCTAGTATCTTAAGGACTACACATACCTTGTTTCCACTGGGATGAGTTCCCCTCTGCTGGCTCTGGGTCTGAGTCGAGGGCAGCAGAGCTCATTGAGTTCCTGTAGTATGTCCCTGTCCACCCTGTAGCACTCCAGCTTATGTAGCTCCTGGAAGGTTACCCTGGGCCTGAACACTCTTCTCCTTCTCTGTCTAGGCCTATTGTCAGCATCACCAGCAGCACTGACTTCAGCATCTAGCACATACAGATGTAGCAGACCTGCAGCAGCCCATAGCATTATCTCAGTTAAAATTCCCAAGTCTGTACTCCAATGTTTCGGAGTACTGGTGAAAATCAGAATGTAGGGTGTATGCATACTTTATACAGATCTGCTATAGATGCAGAATTTGGGATTAGCTAACTATGATGCATTCCACCTGCCTACAATATAATTAACATTATTTAATGGCCCTATTTCAGTGCAAGACACTGCGCACAGTGCCATGCAGCATAGTTTATACAAAGGTGAAACTTTCTAATTGAAAACATCCAGTTTTAAGAACATGCTCAGTCAGGTGGTACACCATGCAACATGCACACATGTCAGCCACATCCTGTGTAAATATCAGCAAGGTGTAAGACCCTTCGTGAAGGGGATATGCAGACATGATTACTCCTTTCTGCTATTCAATAACCCCACCTCATCTGCATACTGATCCATGCTAACAGCCTAGAAACTACACACTTCATAGTTCCATCATGTTAGCAACAGCAGCAATGCACCATTGTAGGAACCCCAAACAAGGTCCTATAGTACATCTCTGTCGCATACTATAAAATTCTTTTTTTCCTATTTTTTTTTTATTTTTCCATTAAGTGAGTGTGAGCCGATGTGAGTGTGGTGCATGTGTTCTCTTGTGTGCTTCATTGACAGGCGATTCATCTTTCCAATGTGGAAGTAGGGATAGACCTTGTGTTTGGCCAGATATGTTGCATTTCTGGTTTTGCAATCGGCAGGTGCATTGGATCTGGTGGGAGTCACTGTCACTGGATGCACAGGTGGAGATGACATGTTAGCATGCGAGCAGAAATTGCAATTATTGCAATGCTGCAGATGTTGTAAGACACTGGCACGTATGACAGCATTAGTGATAGTTATGTTGTAATCCTCAGTGAGAGGGTTCATACAACTTTGGAGGATTGTTTGCAGAGTCACTTGACTATTTTAGAGATATATAAATATCTTAAAGTAGTATACCCTCTGATACCAGCATTTCAGGGGCTCCCTAAGATACATAAGGACACGTCTAGACTACCTTTTAGGCAAGTCGTTTCAGGAAGGGGTTGGCTCACAGAGCCCTTTTTGATTTTTGTTGAAAAGAGGCTAAGACCTGTCTTAGATCAACAGGATACTCTGTTAAAAGATACAGTAAACTCTCAATTAACTGGAACTCAAGCAACTAACACTCTCAAGCAACCAGTCAAAAAAAATCGAAGAAATACAGTACAATTTTCATGTGTTGCACTTTCTGCCCCCCCCCCCCTGCAGAAACATACCTTATGATTTTAGAGTTTTATAAAGGAGGATAGGAATAAGTTCCCTCTCTCCTCAACCTGAGAACAAGTCAAACCAAACAAATAGTATAGGGTACAGCATTAGTCAGGCCTATTTTTAATACTAACTCACTGTCACTGCAACCACCCCACCTGAATCCAGTCCTCACTTTGTTTATCTCTCCTCTCCTTCATTCATCTCTCCTTCCTAACCCTTTACTCTTTGTTTTCTGTCTCCAGGTAACCTGCTTCTTCAACCCAACAGTCATCTGACTCTCTTCAGATTACTTCTCCTCTTGACTTTTCTGTACTATCTTTTAACCTGCTACTAATAACTACACCTCCTATTGACTACAATTAGTAACTGGCCAGTATACTGAGTTCCACTATCTTCTATTCTACATGTTTGTGCCATCATTATGTTTATCTGTTTAACTATAATGTACATAAGTCAATCTTGTCTTTTTTATTGTTAAGTCATATATTGCTAATCTTATTGCAGTTATTGTAGCATGCATTCTTATGTATATTTGTATGTGGAGGTTTTCTCCTAAGGGCCCCTGCTAATTGGACTATCCTCATCAACAAATGTCAAATAAATAAAAATAAATAAATAATTAAGCATGTGTGTGCACTGTGCCATGTAGCACAAACATGCTGAGATTATTAAAAATAAAAAATATTAGTTTAATTTATTCCCTTTAATCTTTCTGATATCCAGACTAATAGTTTTGCTCATATGTGTATGTGGTCTTACATTTTCAGCAGATTTATGATCATATCTTTACAGTTTTACACCCTCTTTTTTTCTGTCTAGACTGCTGTATGCAGAATTCTTCTGTGTACACTAAGGACACTGACCCAGGTTCTAAACAGATGCCTTTTTGCATGCTGGGTCACTCTACCTGCCTCATTTGCATGAGATTCACCTGCTTATAAGGCGATTTGCATGCCACAGACATTTCTGTGTTTGCGCATGCATTCGTGCCACTCAGCTGCGCTTATTGAATCTTAATATGTTCACGTCCGTCTAAGCATTGTGGCATGATGCCTGCACAAAAAAAGTGAAAGCTTTATTAATTCCCCCTTGTATTTTCAGTATACTATAATTTGTGTATGTAAAAGGATAAAATTATCCAGTCAGACTTTCCCGGTAAACAAATGTCAATAAATAAATAGGTTTTAGAAAGCAAAATGATATATTGTCTGTTTGAATTTAGGGGTAAAAGGGTTAAAGCCATAGCTTGCTTCATATAATATATATTATCAGTATAATGTTATGTCTGTGTTAAAATAAAGTGACTTGAAAAGTGTCATTCCCTTTGTAAATGTGCAATAAAACTTGAAATCCTTTGTCAGTGAAATGCTGCTGTTGCAAATGGACAATTTCAGTTCGTTCTTTTCTAAATATATATATCGTACCATGAAATTCTAGCAACATAATTACAATAAGAAAATCTGCAAAGCAAGGTTTTAAGTAACAAAACAGTATTGGTGTAGAAACCATTTAATATAAAATTACTGGAACTAACCTTAAAAGGTCTTGCCCTGTAAAGACCTTAGTTATCAAATACATTAGAATGGCAGTTGATAAAATAAATTGAACACAGTGGCTAAATACTAGGAAAAATATCTTAAACCAAAAGTTTTATATGTTGATGGATTAAATCAAAGCCAGAAGAAGAAAAGTAAAAGGAAGCATTTGGATTAAGTCAATCTACCGAAAAGGCCTTTTAAATAATGTTGTCTTCATTCTAATTTTGAATTCCTGGTCTATCTTATTTAACCTGCCATTTTACAGTACAGTTTGTATTTTATCTAGATTTTTCTTTCACATAACATCAACAATACAAAAAAAAAAAGGTAATTCCTTCAGGTAACATCAGTGATAGGATAAAAAAAGAAGCATTTCCAGCAGTACAGAATATGTGACATTTTGCAAGTATTATTTAAGTGAAGTAGTGCAGTATATGCTTTCCATGAAGTACCTGGAATGCTTGAGAGATGTAGACCTTATCAATAAAGAGCTATACAACTAACAACATGCAAATTAACTGAGATATGACTGTAGGGAAAAAGAACTGATCTGTACCTGCTTGTGTGAGCACACCTTTGAAATGCAGCAGGTCACATAGCAAGCAGCATAAAACCGCCTATACTAACATCCAGCTGGAAGAGGGCCACTAAGTCAATCAGTTAGCACGTTAATCGGTGAAGGTATTTACCTGGATTAAAAGGCAATTGTAATGAACTTTCAAGATAGTTTTATAGGTTCATAGTTTAGTACTAGGCTACCTGTTCTTGTGGGGCATTTTAAGTCTAGCCAATTACCCAAGTGAGAATCAAACCCTGCACCTTGTGTCTGTAAGGTAAACACCTTAGCCATTATGCCAACCTCCCCCATTTATGTTCTGTTGTCTAATTTTCCCTGCTGAGGAATAAAATCTTTTTTTTATTCTGAAAGAGGGCATCAGAGTACTTTTTGCAGAGAAAATAATTTTGTTATCTATATAGATTCACATTTTTCATTTTCTTTAATATATCAGGACAATGCCATTGCATTTACAGTTGCTTAAATATTACCTCTGAATAGTTATATCATAAAGGTTACTAAATGTTTTAAGTAATATATAGCTAAGATGCACTCCCTCCACCCTCAATTACCCCATCTATGTATAATTCTGTAATCACTGCTGAGTTTCACTGAGCCTAGCAGAATCTTCTACAATCCTATTGAACTCTTGCACAACTTTATATATTCTTATACAGTCTAGAATAGTCATTTAAGAGTCCTACACAGTTGTGTATAATCTTTATAGTATTGTTGAATCTTGTAAAGTTTTATGTCTTGTAAAATCTTGTCAATCCCTGTATAGCCCTGTATTTCATTATATAATGCTTCAAAAGCCTTATTATGATCTTGTAAATCCTACAACAATTGTAATTTCTTGTTATATATTATGAATCTCACAGAGCGTTAACCTAAATGTCTATATGTGGTTTAATCTTTGTATCAGGTTGTGGAGCTTTTCTCCCCAGGCCTCAACTGAAAATGGGTTATGAAACCCAATAGGACTATCCCAGTTAATGAATGTTGTGAAGGCTGCCAGCCTAGCTAGAAAGAATTTTGCAAATAATTCTATGCCATTGTGAATATTAATATGATCCACAGGCTTGTGTAACAAATGTAAGAAAACTTTGTTATGTTCTGAAGCTTCCAAAAATGTAACCACACTGCACCCTGCAGAAAGAAAGCTGATAAGTAAAGGGTTTTACAATGGTGTTTGATCTCAAGCTTGGAGACAGGATGTCTGTGCTAGAAATTCTATCTATTTTGCTACAACATAGATAATTACTAGGTTTCACATGTAAAGTGCTTTTTATTGCTCTGGCTTCCTGGCATGTTCAGATCAAATAAATGTTAAATTTTGAGTTCTATTAGCCTGGGAACTAAATCAGAGAAGAGACAAGAATGATGCATTCTGAAATTACTCAGCAATACTGTATATTATCAATTTAAGGATGGAAAGAAATAATAGCATTTTGTATTTTGTCCTAAAGCTGAAAACAACTCACCAGCATTTCTCATCTATATTTGTTTGCTCTGTAAGTAGAATTTAGAACAGTAAATTCTTTCAGAGAAAGATAGAAATATAGCCAGATTAACTAGTGGTTTTCTATATTTATGTCAAACTGTCCTACAGTATTGTTTTAAAGTATTTTCCTGTGATTTCTGAACTCTCTATTGTCACTCTGTTGAATGAATAAGTATTGTCTTGCCTTTCTGCTGTTTATTAAATATTTTAAACCTTTCAACTGTAGCTGTTTTGTGTAAAGATAATTTAAGCTCTTAGAGTACTTGCATGCATTTGGTGATACTGTATAAGCTACTCCAATAGTCTTAGCACAGGGTAACACTTATTGTTTGGATAATAGTAACATTGCACAGTAGAATTGGATACCCTTTGGTAAGGGCCTTTGCAGTAGCTGATAAGAGTAGTTGGTGGCAGTGGATTACTACCTTATAGCCTGGGCAAACAGGGGCATAACTAGTGGACCTGTGCCAGCCTTCCCCAGGAGTGTCTGTGTGTTTGTATATAAATCAAATCTGAAAGTATGTATGTGTCAGTTACTTGGGCAGGGGCACGAAGCACTGGTTGGACAGACAGGGTACTAGAGGCTTTGGCTTGACTACTCAGCTGAGATATGAACCCCATAGCTGTGTCAGTGGGGAGTCTTATTGAGTATCTGGAGAGAAATGGAGAAACCTGCCCCAGACTGACTGTGATCTCTTTGAGTCTCTTTGTGCTCTTAAGGGAAATTGTACTTTACTGTGTGTGTACTTGTTATCTTCCCAATGTGGATGCCTCTCACTGGTGCTAGTGGTGAGGATTGAGGCTCCTTGATTATTGGGCCAGTGCATGGGCATCACATATTAATTGTTGGCAGTGGTGGGATATCCACACCAAGTATTAATTGTTTGATAGTGGTGAGTTAGCCACATCACATATTAATTGGCTTATAGTTGTGTGGATAGTGAATTCCTGTAGCTTGTATACAGTGATCACTGAAGGTGTTTTTGTACTCTAAATCAGCCATGCAGTGAACATTCAGAGTTCAGATCACAATTGTTTTATTTCTTTTGTTAGCTTAGTAAGTCTGGGAGAGCAGGCAAGCATGTCATCAGAGAAGTATGGTAAGCTGACAAGGAGCCATTAGGTCGAGATGTGCCAGGCTAAAGGACTGCTGCATGGAAACCTGACTAAGGTAGACATAATTGCCGCTTTGGTCACAGCTGAATCTGAGAATAGCAACCAGAAAGATGATCAGACTGGCAGTGGAGATGTACAACACTCCGAAAATGGACAGCTCAACATCTCTGCAGAGGACATAAAATCCATCTGGAGCTAAAGAGATGTGAGTTGGAGGCCAAGCTTTTGGAAATCAAAGCTGCAGAGAGTCTGAGGCATCTAGAAATTGAGGAAAATGAGAAACTATGATGTCTGCAAGCTGAGGAGAAAGAGAAGCTGCTACAAAGGGAAGCTGAGGAGAAGGAGAGGCAGAGGCAACATGAAAAAGTAGATGCTAACTCTTTGCCAGAGTCATGGACTTAACCCCAAAAATACAAAAGGTCAGTAAATTTCTTCCACAGTTTACAGAGGGAGATAATTTTGATAGTTTCATTCATATGTTTGAGAGGGTATGTAAACAGTATGATGTTGACCAAAGGCTCTGGGTACGGTTCCTGAACACATTACTCCATGGTAAAGCTGCACCTGTCTTGTCCAAACTGTCCAACAATGATTTTTAAAATTATAATGCTGTAAAGAATTGTTTGCTAGAATTTTTTTAAGCTAACACCTGAAGCTTATAGGAAAGGATTTTGTGAGCATAGATGCAAGGCAGATGAAAATGTGTGTGAATATGTTGCTGAACTAAGCACTTATTTTCATAGGTGGATGAGTGGGTGTCAGATCACCACTTTCAAAGGGCTGGAAGACCTTTAAGTGAGGGAGCAAGCCCTTAGCAATTTGCTTGAGGACATGAGGATTTGGTTAGCTGATAGACAATCCTCTAATGTAGATGAGTTGGGGAAGAAGGGAGAACTATACCAAGCAAGCTGGGCATCCCTGCACAGGAAAGGAACACCCAGTGCTGCTCATGGGTCCAAAGAAGCCCATGGTGGGCAGCACAGACTGCCCCAACAGAATCTGTCAGTAGCAGGGGAAGCCACTAATCCATGTACACATTCAGGACCTAGGGTTAAAAGTTTTGAACGCAACCAGTGAGGCCATGTGGCATATAGATGTCCACGGAGGCAAGGTGGGGAACAAAAGGTGAGAGAGCCAGTAAGTGGGAATGACAAAATGCTAATAGCTGGTTGTCTTGAGGCAACAGGCATACCAAACTACCATCCTGCAGATGTCCTGATAGGGAAGGATTTTGATAATGCAGTACCATGTGCTCATGCACTTACACACAGTCAGGCTTGGAGACAAACATGTGGATATGGTAGCCTGGGGGAGACTGAGCAGACTGCATACTTGCAGTCAGAACAGGTGAGGTGGCTACTTCAGGGAGGGACCTACCCGTTAGCATTGAGACTGAAGGTGAGACACAGCTGCTTGTGGTTACTGATGTTCCCTTGGACAGAGTGACTGCAAAGGTAGAGGTGAGTAGTATCCAGGCTGACAGTGAGGCACTGCCATCAGAGGATGCCAGACTTCCTGTGCAAGGGGAGCTGGGAAGGGTTAGAAAGATAGAGTTGAGACAGGCTCAGCTCCCAGACTCTACATTACAAGGCCTGAGGCAGGTAGCTAGTGAGGCACCTGATTCTCAAGGGAAAGGGGAATCTGTATACTGGGACAAAGTGTTACTGTACATAGAGTGGACCCCTGAGGGAGGGCTAGAAGGTGATAGACTACAGCAGTTGGCAGTGCCTACAGCCTACCATCTGGCACTTCTAGCCATAGCCCATGATACTCTCTTTACAGGTCATAAGGGGATAAAACATACAAAGAGACGTATTATGCAGAACTGTTATTGGCCTGGGATTTCCAGAGATGTAACAGGGTACTGCAGGACTGGTGAGCAGTGCCAAAAGGTAGGTAAGGCAGGAGACAAGGTGAAAGCTCATTTGATGCCTTTGCCTGTAATTAAAGAGCCATTTCAGAGGGTAGCTATATATATTGTGGGGCCTCTGAGTACTTCACATTCCACAGGGAAAAGGTATATCCTAGTGGTAGTAGATGTATGATACAATATACCCTGAGACAGTGGCTTTGTCCTCCACTGAGGCAGAAAAGGTAGCAAATGTTTTGCTAGAGATTTTCAGCAGGGTAGGTTTCCCAAACAAATACTGACTGACAGAGGTGCCAATTTCATGTCAGAGCTGCTGGCTTGTCTGTTTAAGTACTGTGAGGTGAAGCACCTAAAGACCACCCCCTACCATCCTCAGCCTAATGGTCTTGTTGAGAGGTTAAACTCTACACTCAAGTCCATGCTACGGCATTTACAGACCAGTTTAAGAGGGATTAAGACACATATTTGCCCCATCTGCTGTTTGCTTACAGAGAGGTTCACCAGAAACCCACAGTTTTTTCACCCTTTGAGTTGTTGTATGGGCATAGGGTTAGGAGGCTTCTCAATTTAATTTGAGATGAGTGAGAGGGTGAATCTCACAAGGAGTCTGTTGTGGCATATGTCCTAAACCTCAGGACAAGGTTCAGGGAACCCATGGGCTTGGCCCAGGAGAACCTGGTAGAAGGTCAACAGCAGAGGAAGGTGTGGTATGACAGGAATGCTCAAGCTAGAGAGTATGCTGTAGGGCAGCAAGTAATGGTTCTCATTCCTGTCAGACACAACAAGCTACAAGCAGTCTGGGAGGGATCCTACAAGTTGGTAAGGAAGGTCAGTGATGTTAGCTACATGGTGGAACTGCTAAGCAGGAGGCAGGAGTACAGATTGTACCATGTTAACATGATGAAACCTTTCCATGATAGGGAGGACCTTGTTCTGAATATTTGCAGTGGATTCCAGGAGGAGTCTTAAGGGAGATCTGGTGACTGATCTCAGTGAGGCTCTGACTGACACCTCAGTAGAAGGGGTAGCAATGACCCAGCAACTATCTCCTACCCAGGTTTGAGCAATTCAAGCAGTGTTACAGGAGTGCGGGAACATGTTCACTGGGAAACCAGGGTGCACCCACCTGGTGCAGCACCAGGTGGATACAGGACCCCAAAGGCCTATTAGGCAGGCCCCTTATACTGTGCCTGACACCGTCAAACAGACTCTGAGGGAGGAGATACAAGAAATGTTGGAACTAGGGGTAATTCAGGAGTTCAACAGTCCCTGGCCTACCCAGGGGTGCTGGTGCCAAAGAAGGATGACAGCTCCAGGTTCTGTGCGGACTACAGGAAATTAAATATTAACACAGAGTCAGACTCTTACCCCATGCCTAGGACAGATGAAGCCCTAGAGCAGCTGGGTGGGGGTAAGTATCTTACCATCATTGATCTTACCAAGGGGTACTGTCAGGTGCTCTTGGATTCCCAGTGCTAGAGAGAGGTCAGCCTTTGTGACTCCTTTTGGCTTGTATGAGTTCACAAATATGCCATTTGGGATGAAAATGCCACAGCAACTTTCCAGAGGCTGGTAGATCATATCCTAGCTGGAGCAGGAGGGTCTGTCCTTGCTTGCCTAGATAATATTGCCATCTACAGCCATTCCGGGCAAGAGTACCTTCAGCATGTCAGGGAGGTACTGGGCAGAATACATAGGGCAGGGTTGACCATTAAGCCCAGTAAATGTCAGGTGGGTATGACAGAGGTCTCCTACTTGGGACATAGAGTGGGGAGTGGTAAGATCAGGCCAGAGCCTGCCAAAGTGGAAGTCATTCAGGCATGGTCTGTATCTGTTACCAAAAAGCAGGTGAATGCATTTTTAGGAACAGCAGAATACTATAGAAAGTTTGTCCCCAGTTATAGTACCATAGCTGCTCCCCTAACAGACCTGACAAGGACAAATAGACCAGATAAGGTAGTGTGGACCATTGCATGTGAGCAGACATTCCAGAAACTTAAAGAAGCTTTGGGTGGACCCCCTGTGTTAGCCAGTCCAGATTACAGCAAAGAATTTGTTGTGCAGGTGGATGCTTTGAACCATGGGGTGGAGGCTGTACTTAGCCAGATTTCTTCAAAGGGAGAAGAGCATCCAGTGGTACATCTCAGTCATAGGCTTCAGCCCAGGGGGTAATGCTATGCAGCTGAAGAAAAGGAATGTCTAACCATAGTGTGGACACTGCAGAAAGTCCGGCATTATCTGTATGGAAGAAAATTCACTGTAGTTACAAATCACAATCCCCTACAGACCTCCCAACCATTCTGAATTACTCGCTTTTTACCGAGTTTTGGGGTCCAAATGAAGGGATGCCACGATTCCCGAGTGGCACCCCTTCATTTCCAATTTTTCTTTTCTTTTTTAAAATTTTCGCACTGTCAGAGCTGATGTCATCGCGTGCGCAATGACGTCAGCGCCGTCAGGCTACCAACCAGTCAGAATTGAGCTCAAGGAGCTCGCATCATCATTTCCGGCTGGCTGGCGGTTAAGTTAACGGCAGGAATTAACCGCAAAGCTGATACAGCACAGCAACATGGATACAGCGAGCCCTGAAACAGATAGCAACATGGATACAGCGAGCCCTGAAACAGATGGCAGCAGCATGTGGGGAACAGAACGTGGGGACATGGATACAGCGAGCCAAATGGATGGCAACAAAGCCAAGATTAATGAATGGCGGCAGAGGGATACAGCCAGCAGCATGAAGAACAGAAGAGGCCGAGCACTACTCTCAGGATAAGTGTGTGTGTGTGTGTGTGTGTGTGTGTGTGTGTGTGTGAAAATGCCCCCATATAAACTTAGTGGCTAGAGGTATTCAGGCTCAAGCCCTGTACCTTTAGTACAGGGAAAAAAGAGCCTACTATCCCTAGCCACCACCATTTCTGACTGAGAGCTATGATGAGAAGTAAGAACACTTTTTTTTTTTTTGCTAAGAGTTTACAGCTATGATAAGAAGATGACTGAGTTGATAGCTATGATGACAGGTAAGAACACTTTTTTTTTGTTAAAAGTTTAGAGCTATGATAAGAAGATGACTGAGTTGAGAGCTATGATGAGAAGTAAGAACACTTTTTTTTGTGCTAAGAGTTTAGAGCTATGATAAGAAGTGAGCACACTATTTGTATTCCTCTATTATTGTTTTTGTGTTAATAGTTCAGAGATATGGTGAGTGAGAAGTGAGAACTGAATTTGTATTCTCCCATTATTGGCTTTGTTGTTCATATTTTTTGTGTTGAGGTTAAGAGCTATGTTGCGAAGTGAGAAATGAATTCACTAAATAAATGATGGCTATTAAGTTTCAGTCTTCCTATTTTTCAGGCAGCTGCTGATGTGGGATAGTGGTATGTTGTTCTGAATGTAATGCATAGAGTCCTGGGTTCAAAACATGCCAATGAAATGCATGATGGTAGTGCAACATTTTATTCTAGCAACTTTACAAAATTATACAAGCAATGTTTAAAATGTGTCCCTGGTTTTTGACCTTTTGTCCCCCCCCCAAAAAAATGAAATTGAAAATAAGTGCGAAACGCTGTTCAAGATGCCTATGGCTTACACTACTGTAGTGTCATTTTATTTATAGTGTGGGTGTGGAAGCAGACTTTTATGATGGAAAAGTTCTGAATTGGGCAGTTTTGTCATTATTGGTTCATGTGTTTTGTTTCATTGCCTACAGTACAGATTGCTGGTAAAATGTAGCTTCAAACAATAAATTTAAAATGCGCTCTAACATGTGATTTGTATTATACAAGGAATATAATTTAAAGTCAGGAAGGTGTATAAAGAAAATAACACATGTATGTTTCTTGTTTTGTGTGCAATAGGCCAATGATTTGAAAACAGCCCAAAGGTAATCTTTATCCACCACTGGCTAGATGCATTTCATTGGATGTGGTGTGGGTTTCAATGCTGTTTCAATGAATGTGAGTTTCAAGGGCAAAGTTTAATGTCAAGCCTATTTTCATTGTGAGACAGTATTGCTTTGTTTACTAGATGATGTCTTTTAGTGTTTCTGCATTGTTGTGCTGTAAAATGTAAAAATAAAATTCAAATCATTGTAGAAGTAAAGCAGTATGCATACATTAGTGTTTATGGTAAATGGGGCAAAATAGCCAGGTAACAGGACACTGGAATGGCTGCAGGGGGGCTCTAGTCTGGTGCCATGTTTTGGTTGTCTGTTCTTCAATTTGCGTTCGAAAGTTGGTATCCCACAATACCATTAGAGTGGGTGGGGTTACGTAATTATGTATGCAAATTAGATGTTAATCAGCGTATATATTTGTACCTATTTTTCATGGGCCTTGTCCAGATTTTTGATATTTCCAGGTTGAGAGGTATGATCCCCTAACATGGTTACATTGAGCCAACCAGCAAAATGCCAAGTTCCTAAGGTGGAACCTAGGGTTGCAATATTATGATATGTCAGTGCATCACTGCAGTGGGATTAGTAATACCACCACAGATTGTCTCTCAAAACAGGGAATGGGGTAAGGTATACTCAGATAGACATAACCCTCTCAAGCAACATTTCTCAAGAGGCACTTGAAAAACTAGCTTGAGTTCTTAGCGGGGGGGGGGGGGTTGTGAGGGCTGCCAGCCTAACTAGATTCCATTTTTGTAACTAATTCAATGTCATTGTAAATATTAATATGATACACAGGCTTGGGTAACAAATGTAAGAAAACTGTGTTATGTTCTGAAGCTTCCACAAATGTAATCACAATGCACCCTGCTGGAAGAAAACTGATAAGTAAAGGATTTTATGATGGTGTTTGGTCTCAAGCTCAGAGACAGGATGTCTGAGTTAGAAATTCTTTCTATTGTGCTAAGCCAGAGATAATTACTAGGTTTCACATGAAAAGTGTCTTTTATTGCTGTGGCTTCCTGGCAGGTGCAGATCAAAGAAATGTTAAATTTTGAGGTCTGTTAGCAAGGGAACTAAATCAGAGAAGAGACAAGAATGATGTAATCTGAAATGACTCAGCAGTAATATATATTATCAATTTAAGGACAGAAAGAAAAAATAGCATTTTGCATTTTGTCTGGAAGCTGAAAACAACTCACCAGCACTTCTCATCTATATTTTCTTGCTCTGTAAGTAGAATTTAGAACAGTAATTTCTTTTAGAGATAGAAATATAGCCAGATTAGTCTAGCTATTTTTCCTCTATTTATGCCAGACTGTCTTGCAATATTGTTTTAAAGCATTTTCCTGTGATTTCTGAACTCTTTAGTGTCACAGTGTTGAATATGTATTGCCTTTTTACAATTTATTATTAAATATTTAAATCTTTCAACAGTGGCTGTTTTGTGTAAAGATAATTTAAGCTCTCAGTGTACTTGCATGTATTTGGTGATACTGTATAAGTAAGTGCAATAGCCTTAGCCCTGGGTTACACTTACTATTTGGATAGCAGTAATATTTCACAGTAGAATTAGATACCTTTTGGTAAGGACCTTTATAGTAGCTGATAAGAGTAGTTGGTGGCAGTGGATTACTACCTTATAGCCTGGGCAGACAGGGGCATAGCTAGTGAACCTGTGACAGCCTTCCCCAGGAGTGTCTGTGTGTTTCTATATAAATCAAATCTCAACGTGTGTGTGTGCCAGTTACTTGGTCAGGGACACGAAGCACTGGTTGGACAGAGAGGGTACTGGAGGTTTTGGCTTGACTACTCGGCTGAGATCTGAACCCAATAGCTGTGCCAGTGGAGAGTCTTATTGGGTATCTGAAGAGAAATAAAGAAACCAGACGCAAACTGACTGTTTTGTCTTTGTGCTCTTAAGGGAAATTGTACTTTACTGTGTGTGTACTTGTTATCCTCGCAATGTGGATGCACCTCAGTGGTGCTAGTGGTGAGGATTGAGGCTTCTTGATTACCGAACCAGTGCACGGGCTTCACAAATGTCAATAACTAAAATTATTTTCTGTCATTTGTGGTTTGTGTTTGATTACCTTTTTAAAATTGTTTATACTTTTTCTTGTCTGTTTGTTTTGTACACATTTGTAGGCATAGCTTTATTTAAGCAATGTTTCCTGATGTTTCTGTTATGATGTGTTCTCATAATTTACTTTACTTGTTATTGTATTATTACAAAGTATATCCAAATTGTATAGCACAAACTGTATTCCAATTGTATAGTGAATTGTCATTTTATGAGGGCATTTTAGTGCAGGCCTCCCCTGAAGACTGACTACAGCACAGAAAAAAGAAAAACACAACAAATCTGTTCTCAAGCTCTTCCATGAAATTTGATATAATGATTTCTTTCCATGAGCAGTTATTCCTTACCAAATAAATAGGCTGGCAAAATGATTACTTTTGCTTTAATGAGTTATTTTTAGTCATTGCACATCTTTTATATGGACTTGATTTCCATACTATTAATATAGACCATCCATATCTGTGCTTCCTTTAAAAAAAGTTTCACTTTATTTCTCCACAGTTCCTGAAATAGTTATTATTCATTTATGAATTAGGTAAGCCTATATGGAATACCTGCACCTTTCTGGGGTAACACACAATCCCTCCTGTGTGGTTAAGTGATTTGTTTAGAGTCAAACAGTTTGAAAGAAGTGACTGAAGAACTCAATCAACAATCTAGTGAATGAAGCTAAGCAGTAGCCTATAGCCTTAGCACTCTGACACTCTACGTTAACAACTACACTTTTAGTTAGTTAATATATGAATACGCATTGTCATATCTATTTCTATATTCATATCTATATATGTATGCTATGATATTCACTAAGCTATATACACACACACACACACACACACACACACACACACACACACACACACACACACACACACACACACACACACACTTGAAGAGGTGTAAAGCTGGCATATGTCTGATATTAAATCAACTGACCTCACATGACAGCGTTTTTCTTTCTGATCAAGACTGCAGTATAGCAGGGATCAAGGAATTTGCCCATTCCCAACTGCAGTGCAATCTCAGAGTTGGTATTTTTAAACAGTAGGAGGAGTGATGGGTGCAGCCAGCCACATGAGGTGGCACAGGGGGCTTGCCCCAGCAAAAAAAGGAAAAATGTGTAAAAGTTTTTTTTTTAGATTCTAGGGTTTATGTTTGATCAAGTGACATTCACTAGGCTGAACATTTGTGTTAGAGATATACATCCATAAATATGAATGTGCACATATATATATATATATATATATATATATATATATATATATATATATATCTAGAGAGAGAGAGAGATACAGATATATAAATAAATAAAGCACGACTGAAAATTGTTGACTGACCTAAATGTCAATGTCCTTAATGTCAACCAGAAACCGTCAAAAACATAAATGTCAACAGTGATGATCTCAGCACATTTAAAATTAACCGACAGTTAAAATACCAACGAAAATGGAAACAAGAATTAATATTTGGTGGCTCAGGAAACAACAAAATGTAACCATAAAATAAAATGGACACCGAATAAAACACGATTGAAGTCAGCATAAAATCAAAATGTTTAATCACTTAAATATATAGAACCAGGTAAGCGTTTCGCATATAGTTTTATCTAACCTCTAAATTCAATCACTAAAGCACCTTGTTTAAATAACAAATCAATTAAAGTTGGCCTATGAAAAAACAACAATCAGTTACGTATTCTTACATCAGCTCCTATAAAATAAATATCACATTGCTGCATATATAAACAAAAACAAAACAAATTCAAGATCATAACAACTATTAAAAATGTGTATAACATTAAAAAATGACAATAATAATGTTATTAAAAACTGTAAAAAAACATACTTAATACCAAGCTTCAAGACTAGCTTTAAGGAAGCTCTCTCATTTAAGCCTTTACCTTGATCTGCACGCAGTTTAATGATCCATCTAATTTCCCTGTTTTCAGTAGTATTCGTAAAACCCAGGCAGCACTCTATCAATAACCATAAACCTAAAGAAATGTGTAACACCACAACTTAATACATGTTTAGACAGCACATTATTTACTGAAGATATACGTATATTGTGCAGGTGTTCCCTTATTCAATCTTTAAACATACAATCAGTCTTTCTGAAGTAAAAAGAGTAATACTGTGCACAATAAGCTAAATAAACCACATGTTGGGTACAACTATCTGCTTCAACATTAAATATGCAGTATAATTCTGGCCAGTATCTGGATGTAAAAATGAACCAGATGAATCAACAAACTGGCAGAAGTTACATTTCAAACAAGGTTTGATACAACAAGCCATAAAATGTGTCACCTCTCTTCTAGGATAACAAAGTAACCTTTTTAAAGACTTAGTATTTTTATAAACAAATTATGGTTGATCCCCTATACCCTTTCTTATCATCAGGTCAACAGTCAATATCCCCCAGTACTTCCTAATAATGCTGATGACTTCTTTTACATAATTTATACAAAATAATGGGACATTTAACTTTTTAACAGCTGTGTTACAGCCATTAGATCCAATATCAGAGACTTCATAAAAATAGGGTGCCCCTTTACCATGCCTCCTGGTGGAGACCTGCAATAACATGTCACTGACCTCAACCTTACTATATCTTCTGGCGACAAACTTATCTCTCAGGTCAAGTAGTTCTATGCACAAACTTTCATCTGATGCAGTCTGGATGTTCTTTACCCTTGCCCCCTTATTACATCCTTAAAAACATGTGGACGGTGCATACTCCATCTGTGTAAAAGGGAATTTCTATTACAGGGTTTCCTATAAACCCCAGTTTTGATTTTATGCTGACTCTGACCATGTTTTAATCAGTGGCCATTGTATTTTACAGTTACATTTAAAGTTAAAATTAATAAAACACCAAAAAGCACTGTTTTTTAGGGGCAAGCTCCTTTATACGGCCCCCCTCCTGCTAATTTTACATATACAGAATTGTTCAGTTTTGCACACCTGTATGCTACATGCTTTTCTGTGTCGGCAAAACAGATATTGACCAAACCTACTTTTGACCATCTTTATTGTTCCCATACATCTATATATATATATATATATATATATATATATATATATATATATATATATATATATATATATATATATATATATATATATATATATATATATATATATATATATATATATATATATATATATATATATATATATATATATATATAGGTTCATAGGTTGGTACTAGGCTATTGGCCCTAGGGCCTATACAAGCCTGGCCAGACAATTTCCCGGATATTTCTTCCCACAATATTTACTTCCCTGGACCCCTGTCTAGCAGGTGACTGACGTGATCCCCGGGGTGAATTTCCTATCTCCCATCCAATCGTCAAGGTTCCTTTTGAAGAGGGCCAAGGAGGCGCTCTGCTTGACGTGTATGGCCAGTCTATTCCCGAGTTTGGGGAGTCTCTGGGTCAGGAATCTATCCCTCCAGCATGTTTTGTTCATTGTGATGACAAGGTTTAATTCCCTGGAGCATGTGGCTCTGAGGGATTTCTTTAAGTGGAGCATGTCTAACAGCTCAGGATTTGACATGGCCTTTCATGTTAAGCAGAGATCGCCTCTGAGTAGACGATATGCCACAGAGTATAGCTGGAGTTTTTTAGATGGTCAGCATAGGGCATCTGCTTTAGGCCTGTGATTCTTTTAGGGAGGTATTTCTGCATCCTTTCCAGCTGTTAGAGATGTCTTGTGAGGTACATACCAAACGGGGCATTATACTCTATAACGGGTTTAATGAGGGAAGAGTACAGTGGGACAATGACCTCCTTTTTTCTGGATGAAAAGCCCTTAGTGATGAGGTGTGCCACACAGAAGGATTTCCTGACTGTTGTGGCGATGTGGTTATCGAAGGTAAAACCACTGTCCACCTGTGTCCCTAAGTCTCTCATCACACTTTCGGTGTTTCGTGTACTAACACCTATGTGGTAATTCATGGGTACATGATTTTTCCCAAAGTGGATAACTATACATTTCTTGGCATTAAGCTTGAGCCCATGGCTCTGGCACCAAGCATCTGTTTCTGTAAGGCCCTTTTGTAGAATATCCACATAATTTGGGGTTTCAATAATGGCTCCCAGTTTGCAGTCATCTGCGAACTTTGTTAGCCAGAGACACTTAGTGTTGGCCTGTACTTCAGAGAAGTAGATGTCAAACAAGAGCAGTCCCAGGACTGAACCCTGATGTACTCCACTTGTCACTTGTCTGGAGCTCGATTTGGAGTCGGCTACTTTTACAGTTTAGATTCTGCCAGTAAGACAGTTGGCAACCCATCAAGTGATGTAGGGATTTATGCCCAGCTTAGTAAGTTTATCTATGATTCCAGAATGGGTGATGGTGTCAAAGGCCTTGGGGAGGTCCAGATAGGCTGTATGGACCACCTTACCCTCATCCACATCTCTGGAGACTGATTCAAAGAAGTCATTCAGGTTCAGGAGACACGATCGGCCCTTCACGAACCCAAACTGGGTGGGGTCCTGTGTTTGAAGGTTGCCAATGTCTTTGTTTATATGTTCCATGATAATGCGTGCCATGCCCTTGCAAATCAGACTTGTTAGACTGATGGGACTGTAGTTCCCAGAATCCAAGGTGGATCCCCCCTTGTGGAGTGGGATAACTGTAGATGTGTGCCACTCAGTGGGCATGAAGCCTGAGGTGAGGCTATGATTAAACATGAAACTTTTATTTTGTAGTTCATGTAGTACATAGCCCGGGATGTCATCTGGTCGCATAGATGGTGTATTCTTAGCTTTGGAGAGTGCGGTTTCTACATGTGTGGCCATGATTTCTGGAAATTGGCAATCTTTTGATATTGAGATGGGCCCTTTAGGGGGTGAGTGGGAGGGTGAAGTTGGCACTAAATCGATTTGCCAGGATATTGGCAATATTCTTGGGATCAGTATATTTAATGCCATTCTGTTGTAGCTCAGAGCAGATCTGAGCATTGCCATTTAGATTCTTGAGATAACTATAGAATGCCTTGTGGTTGTCTTTGGAATCTTTGGCAATTTTATTTTCATACCTAGCTTTGGAGGATTATCTGAGGGATCTCAGCTTCTTACTGAGGCTGGTAAGGGAGTTTTTTGCATCCTGGGATTTTCCTCTTTTCTGCAACAGTTTCTTCCTTCTGTTGTATAGTTTGTTTATGGCAGGGGACTACCAGATTGGCTTCCTTTTTGGACGAGAGCATCTTGGTTCTATTTGGGATGGCACAATTCATGCACAAGTGGATGTGCTCGTACAGTGCCTTTGTGTAGGATTCAGCAGTCGAACATTCTGCATGGGTGCTATGAAGTTTGTCACGTCTGACTTAAGTAGCATGAAGTTGGCTTTGGAGAATTTTTTTTATGGAGGTTTCCTTACTGGGGGATGGGGATGGGATGCAGATGTCAAGGGGGATTTGCTTATGGTCAGACCTGACCAATAAGGGGGTGACCACTGGTGTGGAGAATCTGTCTCCCATGTTGGTAATGACCAGGTCTAGGATATTGGAGCCCCTGTTAGGACAATGGATTAGTTGATCCAGGGCATTGGAATTTATGAATTCCAAGAACCGTTGGGAACAGGTGTTGGTACCCGAGTAGTTTTCCCAGTTAATGGCAAGGTAATTGAAATCACCCAGTATTAGGGTGTTTGGTTGTATCTTAATATTTTCCAGTATGTTTAGAAAGGTGTAGTGAGAATCTTGAGGCATGGTGGGGGACCTGTAGAAAGCTACAATTTGGATTGCAGTCTTACCTAGTGTTAGTTGCACTTGGAGAATTTCAGATGCATTGTGTTGGGCAACTAGTCTGGGAGTATGAATATCCTTCGTAAATATGGACACTCCTCTACCCTTTAGTGTTTCGGTCTTGGTTTGGTGGCTGAAAAGTGTGGTAAGAGTTGTAGCCTGGTATTGCAGATATATATATATATATATATATATATATATATATATATATATATATATTTATATATATATATATATATATATATATATATATATATATATATATATATATATATATATATATATATATATATATATATATATATATATATATATATATATATATATATATATATATATATATATATATATATATATATAAAATCAAAGAACAAAAGCACCAGGTCCTCAGCGTGGGTACAACAGTTTAATAGGCTATAACACTATGTGAACAGCAACAAAAACCAGTACGCAGTTACTGAAACCTCAACGTTTCGTCAAACCTTCATCAGATAATACATACACACACACACAACAAATTTAGTACTTAAATACATACAATATAATTCAATTAATTCAAATCAACCAATGGGTACTAAAAATTAATTAATTAAACAGGCAATTTCATCAGGTTTATACATTGTCAACACTTTCAAGAAATATGAATATGAATTACAGGCTTTAAAAACTTCTTGTGCAGAATAGATGGAATATAAAATATCCTATATTAAAAACACTTAACTGAAATCACTTGAAAAAACTAAAACATTATTACAATTCTAAATAAATATATCTAGTAAAATATTTAGTTAATATATCTGAATAAAATGTTTGTTTTGTGTAACACCATACTACACTCTTCTGGTGAAAAGTGGTAGTTACAACCCAATTCATGGTGTTGAATAAATAATATTTAAAACCATAAAATCTATAATTTAGCTGATCTTAATTTTAAAACAGGTGCTAGTGATATCATGTCATTGATCCCTGGATATTTGTTGGATTCTAGCACTATCTACCAGTACAGTTCTCTGTAGTCTAAGAGGGTTTCCCACATCCCCCCTCTAGGATCCATAGATACTACTTCAACCACAAAAAATTCAAAACTTGCTTCACTACAAGTTAAAGTATGTTTATAAAGAGAATTGTTTACGCACGCTGTTCTAATGTCATATAAGTGCTCATAAATTCTTTGTTTAATTCTCCTTTCACTTTTACCAACATAAAACGCGTCACATTTTTTACACAAAGCGACATAAATAATCCCTTTAGTGTTACAGTTCACAAATGATTTCAAAGTCACTGTTTTCTTTCTAGCAACTAAATAACAATTCTCACCTGTTTTAAGATATGTACAATACTTACAGGCTCCACATTTAAAACCCCCTGTTTTTTTCTTCCTGTTTTTTTCTAACATACCACTAGTGCCCCTTTCTAATATTCCTTTTATATTATTACCCCTTTTGTAAATAAATTTGATGTCCTTTTCAAAAATGTGACAAAGATCTGATACTTTAGCAACATTTTTCCACTCTCTTTCAAAATTTTTTTTAACTAAACCAGATTGTCCGTCATAGGTGGTGATAAGACCGGATGCAAATCCTTCATCTAAGATGTCATCCGCCACCACTACTGTTCGCACAATCTCTTGTTTACCTAGTATTGGGGCAAATCTAGTTTTCCTTCCCTCACTTATTTCTTGAAATATTTCATCAAACATATCCTTTGGGTAACCTCTGTCAGTGAACATACCTTTCAAACACTCACACTCTTTTAGAAAAGTTGTATCATCAGATGTCATTCTACAAATTCTAACCATTTGCCCTTTCAACACACTTCTCTTCTGGTGGAAAGGGTGAGAACTAGTGTAGTGCAAATATGTGTTTGAAAAAGTCTCCTTTCTATGTACCCTCGAGGCAAAATGGTCATCCAACCTAATAATATTCACGTCCAAATAATTGACTTGTTGTATATCAAAATACTTTGTAAATTTTAGAAAACTTGTCTCATTAATGTATTCAACAAATGCATTAAAATCTTGTTCTGTACCCTTCCATAAAAAACATAAGTCATCAAGGAATCTACAGTACAGGGTCCACATACCGGTGTACCTAGGGGTTAAAATATATTTGTTCTCCCAGTATGCCATAATAATGTTTGCATACGTGGGTGCACAATGTGCACCCATAGCAACACCACTGATTTGCCTGTAGTATTCACCTTCAAAAAATAAAAAATTATTTTTAAGAACCACTTCCATCAAAAGCAGTATGGTAGTAAACTCGTTGTGAGATATACTTTTGAAAGGTACTAACATTTCTTCAAACCAAGCTAGTCCAACGTCATGAGGTATACTTGTAAATAAATCAATCACGTCAAGGGTACCAAAACCAGTTGTTTCTCCATGTAATGAAGTGTCTAATTTCCTAAGGAAATCCCAAGAATCTTTTAAGATGTTGCGATTTCCATTTACTAAATTCTTAATCTTGACATCAATATACTTTGCTAAGGGTGCTGTTACTGATCCCTCCGAGGAAACAATTGCTCTTAGTGTTGGATCATTAATGTCCTTATGTACTTTTGGAATCCCAAAAATTTATGGTATTTTAGGTTTTTGGACATTTAAAAAATTATAGGTTTTCAAATCAATAGACCCTTCAAGTAATAAATCATTTAACAAAACCTGTATCTTCTTATATGCAACATTAATTTCGTTTATAGATGTCCTACTATATTTATCAGTGTCATTCAAAATGTTCAACATCTTTCCTTCATAAATGATACGGTCCATAAAAACAACGCCCCCACCCTTATCGGGTTTCATAACCCTAACAGACGTGTCTTTGCTCAAAT
Organism: Protopterus annectens; assembly: GCF_019279795.1. Classification (NCBI taxonomy): domain Eukaryota; kingdom Metazoa; phylum Chordata; order Ceratodontiformes; family Protopteridae; genus Protopterus; species Protopterus annectens. The sequence continues at coordinate 1,457,139,501 of NC_056737.1, forward strand.
TCTCAAGAATTTTTTCTTCACTTATAGTAAGGTTAGGGCATACAAAATGTTTGTTCAAAGATTTCCTTAGTTCTTTCTCAACTGTTAATTCAAAGTTTTTCAACTGAGGGTGTAGTGGGGGGTTAAAAGTACTCTTACGTCTAAGATTATCACCTGTAGAAGTAATGGACTTTCCTTTAAAAAATATTTCCAAGTTTTTCTTCCTAATAAATAATTTAATATCAACTAATAATTTAACCATATTTGTCCTACGTGGTGGTATAAAACCAAAGCCCTTAGAAAAAACATCGAAATGAGCCCTTGTAACTTCAATATGAGAATAATTAAAAATATTGAAATCATTAAAAGTCCATTTGTTTCCATTACTAGTAATTCCCAGTATTGGTTCCATTGTTTCTGCCTCCAGGCAGAATGCCCCCCCCTCCCTTTGTAGTTTTTTGAGTTGTAATTAACTGGATCCTTGTGCATCAACCTTTCTGATCTACGCAAAGGGGGAAACTCTTCCATGTCTATTGCGTTTTCAACTTGTAAAGAACTGTCGTGCACCACAAACTCATCATCTACCCTATATGGATTGTCAAATGTTTTCCTACCCCATGATTTAGGTTTGGGGTAGTGTGTTTTGTTTTTATACTCATGTATATCCCTGTCAATCTTACTAAATTTTCTGTTCTGCACTTCAATACACTGTAATTCAATGTCCTTTAATAATCTTCTATACCTGCCTCTTTGTTCTTCCATTGTAAACAAAAGGTCATTGACCACAGCTTTATTTATATCATCACTAATGTTTGACAATTTACCCATTTCATTTTCATTATTAGAAATAATGGCTTGCATAATAGCAAAGCCACAGTTGTCAAAAGCCTTAATCAAATTGTTATGAAATTCTGTTCCTTCATGCACATTGTTAGGGTACTTGCTAACCCTCAAACCTTTAGGCACAATCTCTAAATAGAAACAGCACTTCAAATAAGTGTTGTCCATCTCAAGCATTTTAAACTTATGTAAATAATAGTGTAAATCATTTACCATTTGACTGTAAGTACCATTAGGTTTTACATCTTTCTTGTTGGTAAAATCAAATTTAGAATTTACCACATCGCTAAAAAGCGTGTCAGTACCTTGTTTTGAGCCAGAAGCTTGGGTCGAGTCAATGGTTCTAATGTTTGAGCGTCGCTGCTCAGTTGGACGCCTATCCTGGGTTCCTTCGAAAGTGAAACGCGGAAAAAACGTTCAAAATGTCCAAATTGGATTCTTCACATGCATTAGTGTTGTTGCCAACATTGTCACCACCTATGACGGACAATCTGGTTTAGTTAAAAAAAATTTTGAAAGAGAGTGGAAAAATTTTGCTAAAGTATCAGATCTTAGTCACATTTTTGAAAAGGACATCAACTTTATTTACAAAAGGGGTAATAATATAAAAGGAATATTAGAAAGGGGCACTAGTGGTATGTTAGAAAAAAACAGGAAGAAAAAAACAGGGGGTTTTAAATGTGGAGCCTGTAAGTATTGTACATATCTTAAAACAGGTGAGAATTGTTATTTAGTTGCTAGAAAGAAAACAGTGACTTTGAAATCATTTGTTGTATTGGTAAAAGTGAAAGGAGAATTAAACAAAGAATTTATGAGTACTTATATGACATTAGAACAGCGTGCATAAACAATTCTCTTTATAAACATACTTTAACTTGTAGTGAAGCAAGTTTTGAATTTTTTGTGGTTGAAGTAGTATCTATGGATCCTAGAGGGGGGATGTGGGAAACCCTCTTAGAATACAGAGAATTGTACTGGCAGATAGTGCTAGAATCCAACAAATATCCAGGGATCAATGACATGATATCACTAGCACCTGTATTAAAATTAAGATCAGCTAAATTATAGATTTTATGGTTTTAAATATTATTTATTCAACACCGTGCATTGGGTTGTAACTACCACTTTTCACCAGTAGAGTGTAGTATGGTGTTACTCAAAACAAACATTTTATTCAGATATATTAACTAAATATTTTACTAGATATATTTATTTAGAATTGTAATAATGTTTTAGTTTTTTCAAGTGATTTTTTTTAGCTTTTTTTAATATAGGATATTTTATATTCCATCTATTCTGCACAAGAAGTTTTTAAAGCCTGTAATTCATATTCATATTTCTTGAAAGTGTTGACATGTATAAACCTGACGAAATTGCCTGTTTAATTAATTAATTTTTAGTACCCATTGGTTGATTTGAATTAATTGAATTATATTGTATGTATTTAAGTACTAAATTTGTGTGTGTGTGTGTGTGTGTGTGTGTGTGTGTGTGTGTGTGTGTGTGTGTGTGTGTGTGAAATTTAGTGAATTGTCACATCCCATTTCACGGCAATTAAATACAACTTTTTGAAATATTAATGAATATAAATACATATTAGTATATGTATATACTGGATCCCTATCAGAAGACCATATGGTCAAGTTTCTATAAACTTGAAGTTGTGGAAGACAACAAAAATCTACCTTTTTTTCTATGCTTTTGGAGGGGGGGCAAGCCCCCTTCCTCCCATATGGGGAGACTGCGCCCCCCACACACCGTGCTTACTATATATACTAACTCTGAGCTCACACTACAGTGGGGAAAAGGGTAAATTTCTCAATCTTCACTGTACTGCAATCTCCTTTAAAAAGCTTTGCGTTTTTAGAAACTCAATCACTTGAATCATATGAATTTTTTTTTCAATAATTTTTATTTTTATTTTTACATTAATAAATGTCACAAATAAAAACCATCTTACAACATGACCGTGTGCATATATATATATATATATATATATATATATATATATATATATATATATATACATATATATATATATATATATATATATATATATATATATACATACACATACATACATACACATATATATATATATATATATATATATATATATATATATACATACATACATACATACACACATATATGCATGCATACACATACACATATACATATGTTATACATTGATGTCAAATACCACAGGATATAGGTCACACAACATATCTATTTACACTATGTACATAGATGCTTTCATTGTTAATTCCACGGTTATATAGACAGTATATACATTCGTAGTATCCAAGTTATTATTTAATATCTGAACTTGTATGTGTTCTTTGGTTCCATTATAGTGTATTTCTAAGTTGCTGTTTGATGAATTATGCTAATATGATGTTAAAGGTTTGTTCCCAAATTTCTCTGGATTTCATGTTTTTGTTTCTTTTATCTATCACTATTTTATGAGCTAAATGGTGTTGTATAGCTACTTGTTTAAAACCCTCCCAAGAGATATTTATCGTATCTAGCCATTTAAAAGCTATATACAGTTTCATTAGTAGGAAAATTGTTAAAAGTGTATTTGCTTCTTTTCTTGGGATGTTGGGTGGGAGAATGTGTAACAGAGTGAATTCCCAAGTTAATGTTGATGTTTGATAACCCGTTTTTTGTAATTGTACCTTGAGAGAGTTCCAGAGTTTATAGACACATTTACAGCTCCAAAATACATGGATTAAGTCAGCTATCTGGTCCTTACAGTGTGGGCAGAAAGGTGATTTTGATGTGTTAAATTTGTGTAGGATTGCAGGTGTAAAATAAGCATTATTATTGATCATTATCTGAGTGTATGCTAACTTTTTGAGGGGTAGAATCTTCAGTGTTAGATTGATTGCCTGGCTTATTTGCTGATCATCTATGGATGGTTTAATTTTTCTCCAGTAGTTAGAGAAGAGGAGGTCCTTCTGGTATTTGATTTCATTTATCATTTTATATGAATTGGTAATAGTTTTCTTTGTTGTGATAATAGTTTTCCAAAGCCTGCTACAAGTTTCTATGTCACTATTGGTCATAGTAATATTTTGGAGATAACTGGAACACAGTTCTTTGATTTGTCTTAGGATTATTATGTGTGATTTAGGGAGGTTTAAGTTGGTCCTCATTTCATGTATTGAACAGTTAAGGTAGGGATAGATATCTTGGATTGTTTTATCTTTTAGTCTGGGAAAAGGGACTAAGTCCAGCATCTTATTGTTTATTTTTAAATTTGGGTTTTTATGAAGGGGTTGCAGTATTGTCATGGCATGTCTAAGGTTCAAGAATTGAAAGAGTTTTTGTGTTAGGTTGATAGAATGTTTTAAGGGCTCTATAATGTTATAAGTTTGTATTTCTTTCTGCTTCAGGAATGGAAGTGCTTTGGGATTGAAACCTAGAGCTTTAATATATCTATAATATATTGTCACCCAAAGAGGAGACCAATTTTCCATTGACGGGTTATGTTCAGCTATTCTCAATATTCTGTTAGTGTTAATGATCGAGTAGTACATTCTAAAATCCGGTAGATTTAGTCCTCCTTTGCTTTTGGGGAGTGTTAATTTTGGATAGGAGATTCTGGTTTTTTGGGTTCCCATATAAATTTTGCTACGAAGGTATGAATTTGTTTGAAGAATTTATTATGTACTGCTGTCTGTGATGTCATGAATATATACATTAATCTAGGTAAAATGTTCATTTTGATTATTGATACTTTGGCCAAGAATGGTAGTTTTAGGTTGTTCCATCTTTTGCAGTCTTGCATTATAGTTTGCCATTTAAGGTTTACATTGTGTTGGTAGAAGTCTTTGTTACTCTGGAAAAAGGTGATTCCCAGGTATTTAGTTTCTTCTTTAATTTTTATTGCATTTAACAATGGTACTAGTGAGATGAGTTTGGGTGTTTTTAGGGGGAAAATATTAGTTTTATTAAGGTTTAGTTTGTAGTTAGACATAGTCGAGAAATGTTCAATTGCAGCTATTATTTTGTTTATATCTGAATTTGGTGTAGTGCAGTATATGTTCAGATCATCTGCAAATGCAGTGAGGTATATTTTGAAGTTGTGTATTGATGGAGGATTGTGATATGTATTTTGTTTAATATATAGAAAGAGTGGTTCTAGGTATAGGTTAAACAGGAAGGGTGATAGTGGGCATCCTTGTCTTGTTCCATTTTTATTAGGATCCTATTTGACCAAGTTTTATTTATATAAAGAGATGTGTATGGGTTGCTATAGAGAGTTTGGATGATCTGAATGAAGTTATTGGGTATATTAAAGTAGGGTAGTGTTTGGAGTAAGAATTCTAGATTAACCCTATCAAATGCCTTGTGGGCATCCACTACCATTGTGTAGATGTTGATATTGTATCGGTTAGCATAGGATATTAGTGCATCTAATGTTAATGTATTGTCACTAGTCTGTCTATGTGGTGTAAAACCGGATTGTTCTGGGGAGAGGATTTTTTCTATCAGATTTTTCATTCTGTTTGCAAGTATAGAGGTGAATATTTTAGTATCTATATTTAAGAGGGACATGGGTCTGTAGCTGTTGGGGTTTTTGGGGTCTGTGTGTTCTTTTAATATAAATATAGTTTTAGATGCATTAAAGTGGATATCATTTATTTTATAGTTTATTATGTAATTCAGTGTATAGTATAGTAGTTTGGCTATCAAGGGGGAAAATGCTTTGTAAAATTCTGATGTGAGTCCATCCGGACCTGGAGCCTTATGCACTTTTAACTGTTTGATTGTTGTAATAATTTCAATGATGGATATCGGCTCAGTTAGTTTTTTTTGTTGGTCTAAATTGAGTTTAGGGAATTTCAGTTTTTGAAGAAAAAGAGTTCTATCTTCCTTTGAGGTTTGTAGTATTTGTGCTCCATATATTTGAGAGTATATTTGTTCAAATGTTTTAATAATGTCTTAATTTTTTGTGTAGTTTTTGTCTCTGTAGTTTATTTCTGATATATTGGAGGCATTTTTGTGTTGGCAGATAATTCTGGCCAGAGCTCTAGATGGTATTTGAGCTTCTTCTGCATAAGTGGCTAACATTCTGGCTTCATAGAAAGATAGGTTCCTGGTTTCTAACATATATAGATCCCTTTGCAGTTTTAAAAGTGCTGCTTCTGTTTGGTTCTTAGGGTTATTTATTAGTTCTTTTTCAAGGTGCTCTATTTTCCCTTTCAGTATATGCTTCTCTTTCAGTTGTATTTTTTTATAGTATGCTGCTTTTTTGATAAACAATCCTCTGATTTGTGCTTTGGTTGCAGCCCATTCTATGTCAGTTGGTACTTGGGAGTTAGTGATATTTGTAAGAGCTATTTTTAGTATTGCTTCTGTTTCTTTTATTACATCCATTTTGGAAAGTAAATTAGGGTTTAATGACCAATTATGACCCCTATTCTCTAAATATATCTTTTTGTCCCAGTTAATGTTCAGTGTGATTTTGGAGTGATCTGAAAAGAACCTGGTATGTATAGTTATTGTTGGGTCCATGTTAATGAATATGTCAGAGATTAAGAAAAAGTCTATCCTTGACCACATTTTGTGGCATTGCAAATAGAATGTGAATTTCCCTGTTTTATCTGCACTGTTTCCATGTTTAAAAGGGTCATGTAATTTGAAATCTTGTTTGAGTTCATTAAGGGCTAATGTGGCTTGTTTATTATGTGATTTGGTCAGATTAGATTTATCCTTTTCTGGGTTTTGATATGTATTCCGGTCACCTCCAATCACTAGGTAGTGATCTTTAAATTGGTTTAAGGTTGGGTATAATGACATAAAAAAGTGTTGGTGGTTATTACAGGGTGCATAAACATTAAGTACCATTATAGGCTTTGGTATTGTAGGACTATTAAATGTTACATAGCACCATCTTCCCTCCTTGTCAGCTTTGGTTTTAAGTATTTTTTCCTTAAATTGGTTTTTAATTATTAAGGCAGCCCCAGCACTGTTTGTTTTCCCCTATGAAGCTATGATTTGACTTATCCATTTCTTTCTGCTAATTTCTGCCCATTGATCTGCAGACAAGTGCGTTTCTTGTATTAGTATGAGGTTGGCTGTGGTTTTTAATGTAAGGTGTAAGAATAGTTTTCTTTTCTTCTTGTTTTGGAGCCCTTTAACATTCCATGATTCTATTTCCCACATTTATTTATTAGGTGTATTCCTTAGATATGCCATGTATATTAGTTTTGTTTTGTTAATTTTGCATGTGTTATTGTGTGATGGTTTAGGAAAGCATCTGTTTATCCCCATCCCTACACTGTGCCTAACCACTATATCCCTGGACCAGGAATAATCAGGGGGGGAGGATGAAGGTTCATTATATTGTTTACCTTTACGTCTAATCTTGGAATGTGTTTTCTTTTTAGATATAGATTTACTCCATAGTATCCCCCTGTGTTACTATAAACAATGTGGACAAAGCTGAACAAACTAGTTCCCTCAACAAACACTGCTACTTAATACCCCTAGCCTCTTCCAGCATGTTATTTATACAGTGATGGTATTGCATTTAAGGTACAACATGTATTGTTTTTATCTTGTGACTAATTCTTTCTAATAGTATTTTTAAAACAGCATATTAATATACATTCCTCAGTAAATTATAGCAATATGTGTACCATAGTAATATTGTTAAACAATCAATCTTGTCATTTTTACATTTTTCTCTCCTTTGACTTCTTTTTCCTCCCCTTTACTTATTCAGGTTTCGGCCTTCTTTGGTGCCTATAGTGATGTTTTTCCACATCAATCTGTGTGGGTTATAAAATATATACTTGGCACCTATTTAACAGAAGTAGGAAGTATAGAGAGACAAAAAAAAAAAAAAAAAAAAAAACAGCTTAGCCAAACAGTCCTTCTGCTATAGTTGACATATTAAGGCTATATTTACATTATCCCAGGATTGTTAGGTTATTTTACTAATTTCCTGAGATTACTTCTCTCCAGGATCTTTTAACACATTTCTAGTATTTACATAAAACATTTAACAATTTTTTCCTTTTTTTTCCCAATATTAATCTATGAGCTAGCATAATTCTGACAGTTTATTTCTTGCCTATTATTTAAGGCTGGAGTTTCATTCACCTACACTGTACTGGGTGTACTGTTTTAGTGAATGGTTCAGTTCAACAGTACCTTATTTCTTCAAGGTTTTGCTTGCAGGTTGGTTGACATCTATGGTGCAGCTTTCTTCTTTTAGCTGGTGCAGATCAATTTTCATTTTTCAGGCAGTAAAATCCTTTGGAGCTTGCTGAAATCCATTTTGTCTGACTGTTCTTAATGAAGCCATCAAAAGCCTAGGGGGACTGAATTTGCAAGCCAATATCCGAGATGGGAACTTCCTTCCTATATTCGTGCATTGGAAACAGCAGTTCATTTTTGGTTCCCGCCCAGGCTATACTTCCCTTTCCTGTGTTCCTCATGGCTCACATCAATGACCCAAGGGCCTAGACAGCAAGGGGAAGATTTCAGAGTTGGATCCCAGCTAGAGTGCTCGTGAATGGGGTCATTTTTTCATCCAAGGGACCTTTATCTTTTTTTTGTGGATTTATTTCACTTCTGAAGGTGGAATTTGCTTGAAAACAGACAGGAGTGTCTCTTTTGCCTCTTTGGGGTTAGCAACCATGTATTTAACCTCTTTGATGTAAAAGATTAACTGATTTGGATATTTCATCTGGAATTTGATTTTTTTTTCTATTAGGAACCTGCAGTATGGAGATAATAGTTGTCTTGCTTGTCTTATTTGTATTGGGAGGGCTTGAGCAAAGGAGATTTTATTATTATTCCAGGTGAGTGTGCCTTTTTTCTTTGCTGCCAGTATGATTTTGTTTACATCTTGGTAGTTTAATATTTTAATATAGACAGGTCTTGGTTTCAGTGATGTTTGCATTTCCCTCAGGGCTCTGTGGGCTCTCTATTGTTATTTGCTGCATTTCTTCAGATTCCTCTAGGAGGGAATTTATTATTTGCTTGATTGTTGGTATTAGATTGTTATGAAGTACAGTTTCAGGTATTCCTCTGATGATGATATTGTTCCTTCAAGATCTTGCTTCCAGGTCTGTTAATTTTGCTTGTAAGTTTTGTATGTCTTTGTCATGGGCATCAGTTTTTTGAGAAATAGAGTCTATTTTTATTTCATTTTCTATTATTTTGGACTCAGATTTTTTCCGTTCTGGATATTATTTGGCTGAATGAATCACCAACGGTTTGAAATTGTAATGATAAGTCCTTTAATGCTTGTTGGATAGGTAATAAGGCAGATTTTATGTCTTCCAGATTAGCTGGCTGGTCTGTCTTGGATTTATTTGTATTTTTAGGGTTGTCCGTTTGTATAGTTGTCTTTTGTCTTTTTGAAGTTGTGTCTTTCTCAGGTGAGGCTAGTACTGAGAATTTGGTCTTAGTTGTTGTTGTTTCCATATTATTTTCCTCTTTTGACATCTTGCTGTATAGTGTTTTATCAATCTTGAAGTCAGATGCAGGGCCTTAGTAGCACATTGCTTAAGCTGTTATTCAGAAATCTTAGTTAATCCTGCTGTTTCTGAGCTGAATCTGTCACTTTTTCTTCCTCTTTTGTTTGCTGGATGATATTAGCAGTAAATATCTACAGTTATTTCTGTATTATTAATTCTGCGTTGCCTTCTGGATTTGTTTTAATCCAGGGTATATCGAGACCTAGGTGATAGCAGTGCTCACAGAACAGCGGCCATTTTAAACCACCGAATCATATGAATTTTGAATTTCTGAAAACTCGAACTTCTGATAGGGACCTCTATATATAAATAAATAAATATATATATATATATATATATATATATATATATATATATATATGTATGTATAGATAGATATACATATATATATATATATTTACACACACACACATATATATATATATATATACACGAAAGACGAGAAGACCAGACGCGCGAAATTTAAAATACTGAACACTACACTAAACATACACCACACACACATACATACACTTTCACCCAAAACACTAACGCACAAACTTACACTACATAAAAGGAAGGGGGCAAGCCCCCCTGTACCCTCATGTGGGGGCTGCACCCCCCACACCCCCCCTACTTAAATACTCTAACTCCAAGGTTGCACTATACAGACAATCACACAAAACACCACCACAGACCTACATTCCCTGCACACACACACATAACAGTCACAACACACACTTACACACATATTAAAGCCCCTAACCAACACAACCAAACATAGATAACGGTCTTCTCGTCTTTCGGGTATCTGGTCTCAGTACTCCGGTCTTCGGTATTGTAAGTATTCAGGATTTAGTAGTGATCCCGTATATATATATATATATATATATATATATATATATATATATATATAGGTTCATTTTATAATCCTGAAATCCTGAAATATCGTATTTCAGAATCTTGAGATCATAAACCCAAAATCTTAAAATCCGGAAACTCCAGAAGAGCGAATTTCAAAATCAGGACTCCTACACTAACCATACACCAAAGACATACACATACACACACCTTCTCCCCTACACACAAACACACAAACCTAAACTACATACAAGCAGGGGGGCAAGCTCCCCTGCACCCCCACACCCCCCTACTTAAATATACTAACTCCAAGGTCGCACTACACAGATGAACACACGAAAACACCACCATTCAAGCTACACCCCCCCCCACACACACACACACATCACAGTAACAAAACACACTGACACACACTAAAGCCCTAACCAACACCCTTAAACATAAATACTTACCTGAATCTCCAGCTTTCCATTCACACACCACAACACCAGAAGTGCTAATTCAACATCTCCAGATTTCAGGATTTTGAAATTCATGCTTCCGGGGTTTCGGAGTTTTGAGCTTTTGGCTTTGTAATTTCAGGATTCTGAACTTCGATATTTCAGAAGTTCAGGATTATGAAGTGTTCCTATAGATATATATATATATATATATATATATATATATATATATATATATATATAGATAGATAGATATACATATAGTTTCACTTTACAAGCTCGAGATACTGAAATCTCGGATTTCAGTATCTCAAGACCAGAAGACCAAAAGCACAGTTGCCTGAAACTGCATATTGTCGAATGTTAGTTTGCTGAATCTTTAATAGGTTTGGTGTGTGCTGTTTTTATGGTATGCTGTCACTTTAAGGTAAGTGGTGTTTGGGTAGAAAAGATGGCAGCCAATGTGTGATTATGTTTGGAGGGTCAGGTAAGTTTGTAATTTTTAGGGTTTTGTGTAGGAATGTGGTTTGGCGTAAAGTGTTGGGAAGTTTTAGAAGTTGGTTAGGGTAGGAAGGTGTGTGCATTTTTAAGTGTTAAATGTGGTATGTTTTTTCTGTGTGTGGTATGTGTGTTTTTCATGAGAGAGGTATAGAAGTGTGCAGTGGGAGAGTAGGGTGCGTTACATTGGGTTTGTCTTTTTTTTTTGTGTTAAGTGCAACCTTGGACTGGGTAAACATAAGTTGCGGGGAGTGCAGCCCTCCACATGGGGGGTGCAGGGGGGATTGCATCCTTGTTTATAGGTATGGTAGTGGTGTATGTGTGTAGGTTTTTGCTATTTTAATGTGTTTATGTCTGGGGATGGTTGTGTACTAGTTTTGGATTGTTATTTTCCTTTTTTTTTTTTTTTACTAAAATATTTTTTTATTTTGATTTAATGGGCGTTGGTATTTTTGGGTTTTCATGTTTCTGCAGTGTCTGTGTTTTGGTCTCGAGATATTGAAATTCAATATTTCAGTATCTCAAGCCTGTAAAGTGAATATACACACACACACATATATATATATATATATATATATATATATATATATATATATATATATATATATATATATATATATATATATATGTATAGGTCTACCTGATAACACTGACACGCCAAAACACCGACAATGAAATAACTGACATGACAAAACCGAAAAAAAAAGAAAGTTCAAAAACATGAAACTTCACATGTCCGATGTCAAAGGAAAAATAGACTTTAAAAATGATCAAAACACGGTAGGTTCAGGTTAAGGCACTTTAATCTTGCAGCAAGGAGACAAAAACGTGCTAATACAGAGTTTGTCTAACCAGAAACAGGAAATACATTCATTTTTATAGGTTATCAAATTAATCCTGTCCTACCATGCTGATGTAACAGATTACCACCTTTTCATCATCATCTGCTAACCATCTTTCCCATGAATTTCTGCTGATTTAAACAATTTTTATGTGAAACTTCCTGAGGAAAACAATATGGCCTTGGTTACTTTCAGTTAGATACTTCTTATGTTATATTCAAGATACTACGACTAAATCAAGCACAATGCTAGCAGTTCATTTCTCTAACAATCCTTTGTCTACTTTGTCTCTAAATTACTGCAGCTGCAGAGGTTCCCATCCTCTGGACAAGGCTGTTTGTCTAGAATCATTACATTTATAATATAAGCTATTGTTCATTCATATACTTCTGACCTAGCAGATTAAACACCTGCTTCTCAAGTACATTTCCACAAGGCATAAACAAGAATATTGCTGTGCTAGCAGTTACTAGGTGAGAGGGCAACTTGCAAGTTTCAGAAAGCATGCTGCAGTTTTCAAAAAGCATCTTTTTCAATCTCATATGAAACTCAATTTGTATAAATCACAGTGCATGAAAAATAGAATGAAAAGCATATTAAAAACACTTGATTATTAATTTGGCATTAAGCATGCACACATTAATACATATTTTTCTAACATCTCCCTCCTATTAATACTTTTATTCTATTTTCAAAAAAGAATAAACAGCTTGCTTCTTTTCCTAACCTCTTCCATTCAGGATTTGCAGTTAATAAAGTCATTCAGTTTAAACTTTTATGAAAGTGTTTCACATTCTAACAGCTCTTCAAATTCAGTACTTTGATACATAGTCTCAGATACGGATATATCTATGAATTCATTAATTAATCTCTTCATGCAGGGGATTCCGCAACAAATACAAACTCCTATTAGGAGTAATCCTACCCCAATAGCAATCAATATGTTCATAAAAATGGAGCCCCACCCCCCGAAGGCATTCTGAAAAAACTCTGTCAGAGGGTTTGGGCCTGGTTTGGTCATGGCCGACACTTGCTGAATTACCTCGAAATGATCGTTGATCTCATGCTGATGGTCAGGAATAAACACACAGCATTTTTCTTTAATTAAAGCACAAGTTCCGCCTCTCGCCGCTAGGGTGAAGTCAAGAGCCATTCGGTTTTGGAGCACTACAGTTCTCATGGCATTCAGTTCATCAGTTATCAATTCAAGAGCAGAAAAGTCACATTACTCATTATTTCGAGAAGTTTGGACAGTTTTCGCAGCTCCCATATTGATTTAACTCTGGTGATATACCTGCCCAGGATATAACAGAATCACTCAAGTCCATGTGCACAAGTTTCGTTCCCACATTACGATGGTCTTTCCACCCTGCTTCGATTTGTCCCACCGGATTCTCAGGTTTCTTAACAGTCTTTTTGGTTACGTCTCGAGTATTTTGAATACTCCCCTGAGGCAAAGCTGCAGTGTGTCAGATGGCCGGAACCAGATATCCCAAAAAACAACTGCCAGACCAATTCTCGGGTAACCATTTATATGCCTTTTTACCACATACAAAATAACAGTCTTCTACCTTAGTTATTACTTTGTTATGAAATGACTGCCATGCATGAAACATTTTCCTATCTATTACTGATAACTGTTTGAAAAGTACAGGATTGTGTTGTACCTGATCAAGAATCTTATGCATAGATTTCAAAAATGAGTCATAATCTGTACTACAAGATCCACTCAAATCATTTGGTTTTCTATAACATTTATACTGTACTGTACCGTTGCATTTACTCCATCCAACTTGGATGGTATCATTTTTATAGAAACATACAATTCCTTTTTGTGTCACAGGCAAATACAGTGCTACCTTATCTTCTGCTTTAATAGCAACTGTGTCAAAAAACAGATTTTTCCAGGTCTCATTGACCCCTAGGGGGATAGCAGTCATTAATAAACCCCCGTATGCTGTTGGTATGGCCGTACAGACCCAGCAGTTCGATACATTAAAAGTCTCTGCGTACACACGTGTAATTGCCTGATAAGTGTTAAAGTTCGGATGCCAGTCTATGTTTGGTTCATTACGTCTAATCAGTTCAACCTTTGTGGCAGGAAAAAGGAATGGCCACAACAAAAAGAACAGTGTGATTAATATTGCAATAAAAACAATCATACAAGTTTTCTGAGGTTGCTCAGTGTCTCTACTCACTCTGTACCTGACCATTTTGTTCTTGTTGTGCAACAGTAACAAAGTTTTTGTCCAGTTCAAAGTTTTTAACCAGTTTACAGTGCTTCAAATGAATCCAGGAAGCTCGCTCTGCGATCTTGACTGCAGTGGGTGTTGACAGTAGTACTTGGTACGGACCTTCCCACTTTGGAGAACTCCAATTTTTCCACTTCACAATCTTCACCCAGACCCAGGTGCCTGGGGCTACTGGTGCTTCCGATTTCGGTTGCTCTTTATCTGAAACAGAATTTAACTCCAAAAGTTTGTTATTCAAAAATCGCCTCATATATCCTGCAAGTGAACTGTCAGCCTCCTGCTCTGTAGACATGAGAGTTTTCCACTGAGGTGTATAATATGCCCTCCCAAACAAAGTTTCAAAAGGAGTTAATCCCTTTACATTTGGAACAGTCCACATACTCAACAGTGATAAAGGCAAACAGTGCACCCAGTTTTTCTGTGTCTCTTCTATCAACTTCCTAAGTTTGTTCTTCAATACCCCATTATGCCTCTCTACTAGCCCTGCAGATTGGGAGTGATACGCGCAATGGTGCTTTAACGATATCCCAAAATAACGACTGAGTTGCTGGATCGTTTGGTTCACAAAATGTGTCCCGTTATCACTATAAATCTTTTCCGGTATGCCAAATCTGGGTATAATTTCTTAAACAAGGACCTTTGCAACAGTAGCTGCATCTGGATTTTTAGTTGGAAACGCTTCTACCCATTTGGAAAACATGTCTATAATAACAAGGCAATACTTCTTATTTTCACATTTATTCAATTCTATGAAATCCATACAAATAGTATGGAATGGATATGGTGGTGTAGGAAAATTCCCTTGCTTAGGCTTCAACGCCCCTTGTGCATGATGATTGTTACAAACATGGCATGCTGCATAAAAATTTTTTGTATAATTCGTAAATCCGTAGGTTGTAAACACTCGATTCACTAACTGTACCATCCCCCCTGTTGAGACATGGCTCTGCCCATGGCTCAACAACGCTGCATATCTAAACAAATTAGATGGCAAAATTGGTTTCTTTTCCTTGGAGATGTACAGTCCCTTTTCAAGGATTGCTCCTCGTTTTATCCACTTTTGTTTCTCAAAATTTGTAGTAAGTGTCTGCATTGTTTTTAATATTTCTAAATCTAAAGTCTCTGAGGGTTGTAATTCCTCACTCAAAAGAAAAGTTTCTGTGGCTGAGGCTGTCTGCTTTGCAGCTGTATCAGCCCGTACATTACCTTTTGAAATCCTATCCTGTTGTTTCGTATGAGCTACGCATTTGCAAATAGCTACTTTTTTAGGTAACTGAATTGAATCTAACAAATCTAAAATAAGTTGCGCATGATTGATCGGTTTACCAGTAGATGTTATCATTCCTCTATTTTTCCACTGTTGCGCAAAAACATGTACAGTAGAAAAAGCATACTTACTGTCAGTATAAATGTTCACTTTCTTACCTTTTGCTAAGGTACTTGCCCTTGTTAAGGCAATCAATTCTGCTGCTTGTGCAGATAAGTTGTGTGGTAAAGATTTTGCTTCTAAAGTTTCAGTATCAGAAATGACTGCATACCCCACTAGGTTCTGTCCTGTAGGACCCTCCTGCATGAGCCGTCCACGTAGTATGTCACCTCAGCATCATCCAAGGGAACATCCATAAGGTCTTGTCTAGGTAATGTCTTTTGCTCAATCTCCTGCAGGCAGCAGTGTGGTTTGCCATCTGCAGGGGTTGGAAGCAAAGTTGACGGATTCAAAGTTGTGCATCGTTCAATTGTCATATGAGGTTGGCTCAACAGTATGGTCATACAGGAAAGATGCCTAGCTGGAGAATGATATGCTACTTTTTCTTGCAGTAAAATAATTGTGACTGCATGAGGCACTCTCAATGTGAGAGGGTGGAATAACACTACTGAGGCTGAAGCCTGCACTTGCCATTGCAGCTGCTACTACTGCTTGTACACAGTGGGGCAGAGATCGCGCCACTGGGTCTAACTGTGATGAATAGTAAGCTATGGGGCGTTGTTTGTCCCCATGTTGCTGTGTCAATACTGATGTCATATAACCTTGCTTACAATCTACAGTTTGAATAAACTGCTTGTTATAGTTTGGTAATCCTAAAACTAAGGATGATGCTATCAATTGTTTCAGCTTACAGAAAGCTGCTTCTGCTTCAGGTGTCTATTGTAATAAATCTTGTGCTGCCATCGGCTTCTTAAATATTAAATCAGCCAGTGGACCAGATTCCAAAGCATAGTTTGGTATCCAATTCCGACAAAAATTAGTTGTTCCCAGGAAGGACATCATTTCCTTCTTGGTAGTTGGTCTAGGTGCTTGTAAAATTGCTGTTTTTCTGTCTTCATCTAGTATTCTACCTTCTTTGGATATTACATATCCCAAGTACTTAACTTGTTTTCTCCAAAGCTGTAGCTTGTCTTTGTTTACGTTGTGACCTTGAGTAGCTAATAATTGTAATAAAGCTAGCGTGTCCTCCTTGCATTCTTGCTGGGTGGGGGCTGCCAGCAGAATGTCGTCTACATAAAGTAGAATCTGACTACCTTTCGGTGGGATAAATCCCGCCAGGTTGCTTGCCATTTCCTGTGCAAATATTGTTGGACTTTTGCAATATCCCTGTGGTAATCTGGTATATGTATACCGCTTTCCCTGAAATGTAAACACAAACCAATATTGGCTGTCAGGGTGTATCGGTATCGAGAAAAATGCATTACTAATATCTACCACTGAAAAATATTTCTGTTCTGGCTTTAAATCATTCAATAAGGTGTGTGGATCTGGCACCATTGGTGCCCTGGGTATAACTGCATTATTTACAGCTTGTAAGTCTTGGACCACACGCCATTCCCCGTTTGCTTTCTTGACAGGAAATAAAGGTGTATTACATGGTGAATCAGGAGATTCTATTAAGACTCCTTTCTTAAGTAAGGCTGCTATGATAGGCTTGATTCCTACCTCTGCATCCTTTCTCAAGGGATACTGTCTTTTCTGGGGTCTAAATGCTGACTTTGGCGTTATGGTAACTGGTCCTGCTGTTTGTATAAGTCCTACATCTGATTTCCCTGCTGACCAGAGAATATCTGGTATGTCTTGCAAGGCTTTTTCCTCTTCTTCCAATAAGAGTAATACTCAGCTATTCTCACTAGCCTGTGAGTGTACAGCTGGGTGTGTCTGTGTAATCCAATTCAATTTATGTTTCTGTACTCCTTGTTCAGAGAGCTCTAATTCTGTCTGCTTTTCCCACCTTGTGACTTTTTCACGTAAGTCTGCCCATTTTAAAGTTTTGTTCTTAGTTAAACTAACATGTGGCAGTCGATTAGATTTGTAAAGTGCTAAAAATTCCTGGGTCAATGAACAGCTTGCTACACTGTTCCCTTCTGCATCCCAGTACAAATTTCGCAATACTAGCCTGTTTGCATGGTTCTGAAACAATTCTTGTACATAATCTTTATCAGGTCCTGGTCTATTACAGTAATATAGAGTACAATGCAACAAATGCTGTTTGTCAATGTCGAGGGAGGGAAACTTGCTGATGGCTACATTCATCAGTTCTTTGGTTACTGCCCCTGGACCAGTCGTAACCAAGTCCTGGCTGTACCATTTATACATTTCACCCTCCAGTCGCACTACAAAAGTGTCCATTTGTCGCTGTGCTTCCATACCCTGCATGGTTGGAGCTACGGCAATGCCAAATATCTGCATCAAATTTCTACCCAAAAGATTTACTGGGAATTTTGCAGAAACTACAATTTTACTTTTCTGGGTCATCCCTGAAACGGGGTCTGTTATTGTTATGTCATGGGAGAGTGGCTCCCGATACAGCTGTCCATTGGCTGCTTTCACTAGTATATAATCTGGTGATTCTGTATCTTCTGGTAGCTTGGAAGGGTGTATCAGGGTCCGTGAAGCCCCTGAGTCACAAAAAAATTTAGCTTCCCTCCCCTCTACCAGAAGTGTCACTTCCGGTTTTGTATCTGCTAAGTAAAGCTCTAAGCTCAAAAGAGCTAGGTCTAAAATTTCATTTTCTTCTATATCTGTGTATTCATATACATCCTCTACCCCTTGTGTCACATCCTCTACTCCTGCTATCATATTTGTACTTATTTTTTCTTGCTTACTCTCTTCCAATGATTCCTGACTATCATATAGTCATTCCTCATCCTCCTTATCTTCTGTAGTCGCCTTCTTGTTTAGCCTACTATCCCTTGCTAAATGTCCTTTTTTCCCGCACTTAAAACATTCACCCTTTTTCTTTCTTTCCTCAAAATCTTCTGATCGTTTGTCAGATTGTTTATTTCCCTGGGTATTTTTCTTACCCTTTTTCCCAGTTTGGACTACAAACACTTCTGCTGAAAATACTTGAGTTTTCTTTTTCTTTTTACTATTAAAATGTCTTTCTGCATGTCTAGCATATTCAAGTAATGGCTGTAATCTACTTGTTTGATGATCTACCATATGCTTCGTAATAAAGCTACTAATGGGAGTTATACTACCCTTCAAGAATGCGTTCTTTAACTGTTGTTCATATGAGGAATCATGTGTCTGGTTTTCTGGTATCTGCATTCCGCAGTGATTATTAAAACACTCTAACAGTCTAGCATAATATCTATCAACTGTTTCACCTTCCTGTTGAATGCATTGATTAATGCAAGTCCAGTCAGCCCTAGGCTTCCACTTTTCAGAGATTCAGTCTGTCAGACCTTTCACTCTGCCATCCAGTTCTGCATCAGTATGTGGGAGTGGTCTAAGTTGTGCGTCATGAGGATTCCAGTCGCTACTGATCATGTGCCAATCTGGACCTACAATTTGTCTAACTACTTTTTCTACTTTTTCTCCATTTAAATGGTAACTTAATCTCATACCCTGTAAGTCTTCTAAAAATTTTCTAAAATTCACTTTTGGGTGGGGAATATCTTCCTTGGCTTTCTGGATATCTTCCGGTGTCCACGGTCTATAAACCAAAAGAGTCGGATCCTGTCCTGCCTGAGGATTCGGTACTTCTATCAGCGGACATATCTCTTCTTCACTCATAGTCTGTGATGCTCTATTTAATTCATCTAATTCAATCTCCCTCCTCAAGTTGCATGTTTGAGACCTAGTCTCAATAGGATCCCTGACAAACGGCTGTGCTTTTGCAGGGACAGCTGGGTATAGAGGAGGTGGATCAGCTCATCCACTCGCTTCATACTCTGGTAACGGAAGTGGAGGGGGCAAAAGAGGGGCCGTTGCTATTATTAAGTTAGTGTCTTCTTTGTCTAAGAACATTGTCTTTGAGTTTTTAATTCTCTGCTCCCTACGGTTTGCTTCCTCAAGCCACCTATGCACCTGAGGGACTCCTAATTGTCTTTGCTTTTTTAATTGACCTTTCACATCTATTTTCAACTGTTTTACAAGTTTCATAAGTGCAAGTTTATCCAAATTACCCTCGAATTTATACTTATCGACCCATTTGGTGTAATATTTAACATTATCGGCACTCTGTAATTGCATATACTTCGCGTCTTCAGTTAGGGGCGTGTCCCAGGAACTTTTTGTGCACTGGTTTCCCATTGGTGTCTTAGCTAAGCTGTAAATTGTTACATAACCCTTTCTATCACGTGGTACCACAAATCTACAACTTCTCACAGTTTATCTAGAATGACTGTCTACCTATTCTGTTTCCCTGATCTATGACAAAAAACAGTAACCCCTTTTTCTGTCCCTGATCTGCATACGCAAATCTACCTGACAAAAAACAGTTCTGTACTTAGTCCCTGATCTTAAAACAGAAATAAGGTAATTCCTCCTTACCTGACCCTTCGTGAGTTGATCCACTGGATCATTGACTCGGCCTCCAATCCCAGATCAGAAACAGTGGCTGGCCTCTTTCGAACGACAATTCAGTCGGAGGTCTTTCAAAACAGAAGAGCCGATTTGGCCTCTTCTCCGTACGGATGCATGCCACCTGGCCCAATTCTGACCTAGGCCTAGAGCGAGAGATACGTTTCTGGCTCGAAGGACCAATCTGTCAAAGGAAAAATATACTTTAAAAATGATCAAAACATGGTAGGTTCAGGTTAAGGCACTTTAATCTTGCAGCAAGGAGACAAAAACGTACTAATACAGAGTTTGTCTAACCAGAAACAGGAAATACATTCATTTTTATAGGTTATCAAATTAATCCTGTCCTACCATGCTGACGTAACAGATTACCACCTTTTCATCATCATCTGCTGACCATCTTTCCCATGAATTTCTGCTGATTTAAACATTGTTTATATGAAACTTCCTGAGGAAAATAACATGGCCTTGGTTACTTTCAGTTAGATACTTGTTATGTTACATTCAAGATACTACGGCTAAATCAAGCACAATGCTAGCAGTTCATTTCTCTAATAATCCTTTGCCTACTTTATCTCTAAATTACTGCAGCTGCAGAGGTTCCCATCCTCTGGACAAGGCTGTTTGTCTAGAATCATTACATTTATAAGATAAGTTATTGTTCATTCATATACTTCTGACCTAGCAGATTAAACACCTGCTTCTCAAGTACATTTCCACAAGGCATAAACACGAACATTGCTGTGCTAGCAGTTACTAGGTCAGAGGGAAACTTGCCAGTTTCAGAAAGCATGCTGCAGTTTTCAAAAAGCATCTTTTTCAGTCTCATATGAAACTCAATTTGTTTAAATCACAGTGCATGAAAAATAGAATGAAAAGCATATTAAAAACACTTGATTATTTATTTGGCATTAAGCATACACACATTAATACATATTTTTCTAACATCCGACAAACCACAATTCCGACAATCAACAAAACAAATACCTTTCCCGAAAAACACACACACAACACAAGCACACCAAAAACCTTACAAACCTACACTAAACCTTACATACACAACTATCTATGCACTAACCTTAACCCAAATCCTAACCCTAAAGTCCGTCACTATCGCACACTTATCTTACCCGCACCCTAACCCTAACTCACTTAATCCGCCCCTAAACCTTAACTCTGTCACTATCGCTCACTTACCTTACCCGCACCCTAACCCTAACTCACTTAATCTGCCCCAACCCTCAAGTCCGTCACTATCGCACACTTACCTTACCCGCACCCTAACCCTAACTCACTTAACCCACCTCTAAACCTAAAGTCCATCACTATCGCACACTTACCTGACCCGCACCCTACCCTAACGTCCGTCAATATCACACACTTACCTTACCCACACCCTGACCCTAATGTCCATCCCTATAGCACACTTACCTTAACATGTCGGTGTTCTCAGCGTCGGGATTCTCAACTGTTAGTCTTCTCCGATGTCGATCTTCCAATGTCGGTGTTCTCGTCATCGGCGTTTAGAACTTTTGTCATTTTGATATAGATATATGGGTCTACTTCAGATGAATGAGGTTTCAGAAACTCAAAATCCATATGGTTGAGACCATGTGATAGAGTTTCCAAACATGAAAAAAAATCAAACAAAAATATACCCTTTTTATGTTTTTGAAGGGGGGACAAACTCCCCTCCATCCCTCACACCCCTTGCAAATTATATATATATATATATATATATATATATATATATATATATATATATATACTAACTCCAAGATTTTACTACGGAGAGGTAAAGGATAAATTTCTCAGTCTGTACTGCACTGCAATGCCCATTCAAAAACTTTGAGTTTTCAAAAACTCAATCATATGGTCTCGACCATATGCATTTCGAGTTTTTGAAAACTCAATAAACTGATAGGGACTGATATATATATATATATATATATATATATATATATATATATATATATATATATATATATATATATATTCTGTTCCTGGTGTCAGAAGTGGTCAAAAGGCAAGATTTATCCAATGCATGGAAATTTAAATAATGTACTATGTACTATCAAATGTTGGGTATTAATGCAGAAACTTTAACTTGTAATTAAAGTTTCAGCATTAGGTCTAAATGTGTGTGTGTTTCCATGTGTGTGTGTGTGCTTGTGTGTCTTTGAAAGTTTATGGATTGTAATTAAGTAAGCAGTGGTTAAGGAGACATAGTATAGCTACGGTAGGATGAAGGAGGCAAGTGCCCCATGTGAATGTTTTTGGGGCATGACTAGAATTTTCCAAATGTCAACAGTGCTGACCTCAGCATATGTAAAATTAAAATTAATACAACTACAAAAATATTGTTTTAGTGGTACTGCAATAGCAGCATTCAAAGATGAATGTCAGTACTGTA
Source organism: Protopterus annectens (assembly GCF_019279795.1). Taxonomy (NCBI): domain Eukaryota; kingdom Metazoa; phylum Chordata; order Ceratodontiformes; family Protopteridae; genus Protopterus; species Protopterus annectens. The sequence goes on from NC_056737.1 coordinate 1,457,161,906, forward strand.
TTTATGGTCATGGCAGATGCACGCTCATGGCAGATGCTCTGAAGTGCTTCTTTTGCATTATAGCTGTAACAAGCTACTTGATACATCTCCAGCTACGGCTTCAAACAGTAAGATTTTTTTGTAGGTGTGAACGGACAGAAAGGAGCATTTTATTCTTTTTCTTGCTCTTCACCTTACAGCTGGGGATGCCACACTGAAGAACTGCACTTGGTATTAGAAAAGCTAACTGTGGCTCTGGCTTTAGTGCTGTGCTTGTGTATTATTATCTATGAAATGTGAATGCTCTAGTGTTTGTGTGTGTGTGTGTGTGTGTGTGTGTGTGTGTGTGTGTGTGTGTGTGTGTGTGTGTGTGTCTGTGTGTGTCTATGTGTGTGTGTGTGTTTGTGTGTCTGTGTCTATGTGTGCGTGTGTGTCTATGTCTGTGTGTGTGTGTGTGTGTGTCTGTGTGTGTGTGTGTGTGTGTGTGTGTGTCTGTGTGTCTGTGTGTGTGTCTGTGTGCGTGTGTGCATGTGTGTGTGTATGTCTTTGTCTTAATTAGTGATACTGCTAGGGGAAAGTGCATTTATTAACCTAATGTGCAGATTTGGACTTGAGCCTTGGGACGGGTTAGGGTTTGCACAGAGGAATAAGGTGGTGCTGGCATCCTTACGTGTGTTAGCTATAACCCAATCCTTACCATTGCTTCAGACTCAAACCCTACACATGGGATGAGTAAATACAATATGCAGATAGAATACATCTACAACTTATTGGTTGTTTTTCTTCTTATTTGTGTGCACACACACAAAAAAAAAACATTAAACATGCTCTAAAACTATAGCATCAGAACTAACACCTACACTGTGTGCCGTAAATATATATGATCTGTATTCAAAAACATCCTTACCACATTTTTTGTCCTTTCTAGTCAATCATAAAGATTACAGTTAATATACATGAAGGCTACACTTTGTGGTAACCTTTTGTGAATTCCCTTTGATATATAATTCAGTAAGAAAATTGGAAGAGAAAATAAAATTAGGAGGAAGAAGGTTTGAGTTATGCTTGTTTTGTCTGTTCACTAAGAATGGTGTACATTTAGTGTACACTTAGTGTACACATTAATGAATCCCAGGGAATGTTTATTTAGGTTCATAGGTTCATAGGTTCATACTAGGCTATCTGCCCAAGGGCATTTATAAGCCTACCCAGAGTTTTGTGGCTTTCGCCACCCCTTTAGTTTGGAGGATACTATGCCCATTATTTTGCTGTGCCTCTGTCAAGCAGTGACACTGAGATAATCCCTGGGGTATAGCTGCGATCTCCCATCCATTGGTCAAGATTTCTCTTGAACAAAGCCAGTGAGGTGCTCTGCCTCACATGTATCGGGATTTTGTTCCACAGCATAGGGAATCTCTGGGTGATGAATCTGTCCCTCCAGCACGTCCTATTAATAACCGTGTCAAGGTTTAAGTCTCCCGCCCTTGTAGTTCTGAGGGATCTAGATTTTTTGAGGTGAAGCATGTTCATCAATTCTGGGTTGGACATGGCCTTGTATGTCAGGCACAGGTCACCTCTGAGCAATAGAGTTGAAGTTCCTTCAGTCGGGCAGCATAGGACATATTTTTGAGACCCTTTATCCTTTTGGTGAGGAACTTTTGGGGCCTTTCCAGTTGCTGCAGGTGTCGTGTCAGATACATTCCGAATGGGGCATTGTACTCGATCATTGGTCTGATGAGTGATGAGTACAGGGGGATGATGACTTCCCTTGATCTGGATGTGAATCCCTTCATGATCAGGTGGGCAATGTAGAAGGTCTTCCTAACTACTTTGGCAACGTGAGTGTCAAATGAAAGGTTACTGTCAACCTGGGTCCCCAGATCCCTGATAACCTCTTCTGTGCTTAGTGGGTTGCCGCCTATATGGTAGCTAGGGGTAACCTTGTTTTTCCCGAAGGGTATGTCTATGCATTTTTTGGCGTTTAACTTTAGGCCATGGCTCTGGCACCAGTTATCCATTTCTATAAGACCCTTCTGAAGGATATCTGTGTCAGATGTGTTCTCAACTATGGCACCCAGTTTGCAGTCATCTGCAAATTTTGTCAGCCATAATCCTCCTGTGTTTGCTTGTACTTCTGAAAAGTAGATGCCGAACAGGAGAGGGCCCAGGACTGAGCCCTGTGGGACACCACTTGTGACAGGCTTTGAGTCTGACATGGCGCCAGCAACTCTGACCCTCTGGGTTCTGTCACTTAGCCAGTTTGCAACCCATCTTGTGACGTATGGGTTTACATTTAAGCTGATGAGTTTTTCAATGATACCTGAGTGGGGTATTGTGTCGAAAGCCTTTGCCAGGTCAAGGTAGGCTGTGTGGACTGCCTTTCCCTCATCAATGGCCTTGGTCACTGTCTCAAAAAAGTCAACCAAGTTTAGAAGGCATGATCTGCCTTTGACAAAGCCGAACTGGGTCAGATCCAAAGTCTGCAAGTCTCCTATGTCTTTATTTATGAGTTCCATTATGATCCTCTCCATAGCTTTGCAGATCAAGCTTGTCAAGTTGATGGGACGGTAATTTCCCGGGTCGGTGGAAGCACCGCCTTTGTGAAGTGGGACCACAGTTGCCGTACGCCACTCTTTAGGCACATATCCTGAGGTGAGGCTAAGATTAAACAGTTGCCCTAACTGCGGTCTCAGTATAATAATTGCTCAGCTAGGGAAATATTTTACTGAACATTATGAATCTTCACATGATATAGAAACAATTAGCACAATGCTTTATTCAGAAATGTGTGGAAAGTGATGATAAATATAGTGTGACCTTTACAGAGACAGAGGTAGTATCATTGCAAAAGCAGATGAAATTGTACAGTCAGCATCTTACACTAATAGCCAATAAGAACACGTCATTAAGCAACATTATGTTTATACAAATGTGGGTACACAATATGGCAAAGTAATTATAAAATCATATAAAATTGTGCTTTTCAGCCACAACCACAAGAACCTTTGTATATCATGATTCTTCAGTGAGCAGAAGACAGACATGCTACTCATGACATGCTAGGAGTCTCAACAAGAAGCTCCACTCCCTGGAAACACTCCTGACCCTGGAGAGTGTTGACATCTGTGCAGCTACTGAAATGTAGTTTATAGCCTTGGAAGGCACCTCAGCAGTACAAGGCTATGGTACCTTCCACACATTTAGACTATCTACTCCACAAGAAGGGAAGAAAGGTGGAGGTGTATCAATCTACATAAAAAGTAAGCACAGCTCAAGATTGTTCAGACAATATGACATGCTTGAGCTACTCCATGTTCAACTAACCTTAGGTAAATTCCAATACTATATCCTGGCTAACTCTAGGTCCCCATCTATAACCCTGGATACTCATACCACATACTTGACTGCACAGGAGTCACTCACAATGTAGCCCAACACCATTTTCATTGGTAATTTCAACTGTTCTACCATAAACTAGGATATAAATATACAGCAACTAATGTGCAGACTCAATGATTCCTGGATTTTATCAATGCAAGCACCCTGGAGCAACTAGTCTGCACACCTACTGAGAGTACAAATATCCTGGATCTGGTACTCATAAATATGAGGGAATGTTGCACACTCACACCCTCTCCATTTGTGTTTTCCTCACTGGTCACATTAGAGCAGATCAGATCACAAAGCAGTAATCCTTAAAATAAATATAAAGGCTGAACTCCTTGCAAACCCAGAACCTTTAAAACTTTTACAGTATTAACTAGCTATTAAGTGAAGGCATAGATAAATTCTAAGCCCCCTAAATTTAGAAAAAGTGCATGGTGACATGCAGAAGTGTTTACAGAAACCCCGTATAAACATATAAATAACTGCAGATAAACAGCAGTTGTAAACCAAAATAAAATTAAGACAAAGAACAAAAACAAGCTCCCTTGGAGGACCGCCAGTATAAATAAGTTGTACAATAAAATAAAGAAAATCCTGTACAAGAATAGGAAGGGCTTTTCACAAAACACAAAAAGCTTCCTTATCAGTCTCATCAAGCAACTCAGTGGACTAATCAAGTCCACCAAAGCCAACTTTGAGGCAGAAATAGCCTCGCATGGTTAAGGATAACCTTAAGGCATTTTCAGTTATGTATGCAGCTTTAAAGGGAACACCCAACAGTGTGCTCAACTAATAGTAAATGAAACTTCCTATACTGAACCTGGAGATCTAGCAAGTTTGCTGGCCAACAAATTTAATGCTGATTTCACCTCCAATTTAGCCAAGAATCTACCCTCTACCATTTCTTCCTTAACTATAAATAAAGGACATGTTCTCACTGCACTGTCTAGAGCTAAAACCCTGCATCAGTGGGTTTTGATAATATCCCAAAATGCCTCATAAATAGCTTTATTTATATTTATTATTTATTGACATTTATAAACCGGGTTAGTCTAGCTGGGCCAGGAGCCCTTTTTCAGTGGAGACCCGAGGAGAAAAGCTCCGCTTACAGACAGTTTAAGTATACATAACAGTTTAGTTTACAATTAAAAAAACAATTATTATTAGCAGTAAAATTTAAAGCAATTCACAGTGATAAGTTAAGAGTCATAACAGGGATAAGACCAGTAACACAAAAAGTACAAATAAGTACTGTACGTCAAATTTTTATTTTTTTTTACACATAGCTGATGAATAACTGATGTGGTAAGGTGTATAGCAAGTTGTAGTATTTTAGGAATAATACAATTATGAGGTGTGAGAGATGGGAGTGCATGAATAGGGTAGAAGGGTTATATTGCTTGAAACAAGACCTGTAAGATCCACTAGAATCTCTATTCAGCTACAGCCTCCAGACAGGCATCATTCCTAGAGAATGGAGAACTGCAGCTATCATCCCTCTACAAAAAGTAGGACAATCTACAGACCCAGGAACTACAGATCCATAAGTCTGACTAATCTTATATACAAGACCATGGAGACAATTACTGTGGACCTGAGAAACAAAGACATAGGAAATCTTCAAACACTGGACCCATCTCTGTTCGATTTTGTCAAGGGAAGGGCATGCTTAATAAACATTGTGGACCTCTTTGAGAAGGTCACTAGAGCCATAGATGAGGGCAAAACAGTACATACTGGCTTGACCTGGCAAAGGCATTTGACACAATATATCACTTATGTATTATAGACAAAGTCACAAATTTAGGAATAAATCCCTATGTTACCCTATGGATAGCCAAATGGTTAACAGATAGGACACATGAAGTTCGGGTGGGGAAGTTCACCTCCTCTGAGAGGCCTGTTACTTGTGATGTTCCACAGGGCTCAGTACTGGGACCGCTCCTGTTAGGGCTATACTTCTCTGAAGTCAAGGCAATTGCAAAGGGCCTTTGGCTTACCAAATCTGTTGACAACAGCACGCTGCATGCAATAATTGAATCCCTTAGAGATGCAGATATCCTCCAGGAAGGTCTGACACATACAATTAACTGGTGTTAGAACCGTAGCCTAAAACTCATTTGAAAAGGTGCATAATTATACCCTGGGAAGATGACTATCCTCACAAATTACAACGTTGATACCATTCCCCTAAGAGTAGACCCAGCAGTAAGGAAGTTGGGAACTCAGATTGAAAGTAAATTGAACTTTGATCACCATGTGTCCATGATATTGAGAAAATCCTTCTTCTTGGTGCAACTTATAAGTAAGGGCATTGCATCCAGATCTAAGGAGATCATAGTCCCACTCCACTTAGCTCTCATTAGACCTGTAATCAGTAGGATGCACCATTTGGCATGTACCTGTCAGGCAACTGCAACAACTACAGTGACCACAGAGGCTCTTCACTAAAAAAATACAGGGTATAAGCAGTATGTTCTTTGTGGACTGCGTCAAAGCTCTGTCCCTGTACTCAGTCTCCTGTAGAATTCTTAGAGACAATCTATGCCTAACCTACAAGGCATTCTCAAATCCATCTCTGCTGGATCTGCTACACATTCACAAAACAAACATTATTAGCATTACCTAATCTAAGGATCCAAATCTCATCTTTCACATAAACACAGGTATGTGTGTCAGAGATTACTCCTTCTCTGGAATAGACTCCACATTCATGTGAAACAGAGCTCTTCCTTAAGCCTACTCAAATACAATTTGGACTAATGGATGGGAAATTGCAACTTTACCCCTGGCTTGTCACCTGTAGCTTTTATGGACAGGGGCAATTTAGAGATGCTCTAAGTCACAGGCATATACTAAAGCTGTTCTAGCCCATGGACATTGATAATTGGAAAATTTGAGGCATGAATGGCTAGGCTGAAAAGGATCTTGGGGCATTAGCCTAGTAAACTACTATGATCATATACTATTCAAGGTATAACAGAATCAAAAGTGAGCAATACATGTTAGAGGTTGTACTCACAGCTGGAGTCCATGTTGGTGGTGAGTAGGTATCACCCTTAGTATTACAGAAGAGCCAGATACCACATTGCAAAAATTAAGATTGATGCATGTAATATTAAACCCATGATATGCTCTACAGTCATCAGGCATCTCCTTCCCATAAACACAGCTGTGCAGGCAGGTCATAATAATCATCATATGCATAGCATGGGAAGGGTACAGTGGCAGGAATCAGCAATGGACACAGTGTTGTGGAGTTAACTAAGTTTGTGGAAGGGAGTGCTTGATATGGCCAAGGGACTGGGAGAGTTGAGTACACACTGTAGAGGGGGTAATGTTTCCTGAGAGGAATGGGTATCCAGTAATACATGCTTAGAATGTGTACTAGGGGACATAGCTCCTACAGATGTGGTTGCACTGGGTGTGTATTTGGGGGTCAGGAGTTGAGGGGCCTCAGTTTGTAAGGATGTGGCCTTTGAATGTCCATGCCATAGAGACATGCCCCATGAGGAATGGGACTGGCAGTAGCACCCACTACTAGTAATGATGGATAAGCCTAAGACTGTGATTTCCTTGTTGTGGCATGTGCCTGACTACTGTATACTCCATATCGGTATGTTTGGTAGTCCTGTGCTTCAGCAGGTACACCACTGGTGGATTGTGAGGAGGAGGAGGCAACATTATGTCTACATGACCTGCTTGCTTTTTGGTTTGTACCATCATTGGAGAGAAATGGAGAGAAAAAAATACAGGGTATAAACAGTATGTTCTTTGTGGACTGCCTGTGGCTATATAGATGGCACTGTCTACAGCAAATGGAGACAGAATGGTCAAGGGAGGCAGACATGGCATCCAGGTACCTTTCCAAAAACCCAGTGAGTTCAAGCATGTATGGATAGCCTTCACATGCATTATCACGGGCTGTGCTTTACACCAAATATCTTTGCAATGATTATATTGGCTTTTACTTGTGTCTAGATGACTATCCCGCATATCTATTTTTCATACCCATAGCGATACTTGTCTCAGGGAAAAGACCTGGTGGAGGTACCAGCCAGTGGCCCGCTGCTCCCAGTCCCTGTTTTCACTGTCTGGAGAGGTACTATTACTTACTGTAGTTGAACAGGTAAGGGACAAAGGTCTAAATTGAATAGTTGTGACAACCATCACCTGCCTTACCAAGGACTTCAGAAAATTGGTGGTGTCTTCCAGAAAAAAATAAATCTATTTCACACGATTTAGATGGTAGCATGCCCTTCACAGTCATACTAACTGACAATGGTACTGTGTCCTCAGACTGTGCCATGGTAAAGATGCTATAATCATCAGTGTCCAATGACATTCAAAATCAGGTGATCCCATAATCATAGTACCTGTGAAAGGAAACAGATATAAAATCATGTATATCATTAGTAATATGTGATGATCCCACCACCCTGTGTGAAAAGTACTGATAACAGCTATGAAAAGAACATAAATAATCATACCTTGCATGATTTTAATTTGTGCCTGTATCCTAAATGTGTTAAGCATCACTGAGTTTATAACACAGTTGAGCTAGTAAACAATATACTCAGTGATGGTTCTGATGAGGGTGAGTATAGTGGTACGATGAACTTAGAAGCCATGTTTAGGAATATGGAAGGCTTTTCTTACTACCCTGGGCATATGTTGGTCAAAGGCTAGGTTACTGAGTTCCCAGATTCCTGACTAGTTAATCAACTTTTAAGGGTGTTTTATTCATGACTAGTTATCTGGGGTATCTGACTTCTCAAAGGTAGTATAATGCATTTTTTGGCATTGAGTTTTAAGCCATAACTTTAGCAACAAGTATTTGTCTGTGTTAGACCTTTCTGAAGGGTGTTCTCATCTTGGGGGGATTCAACGTCTGCTCTCAGTTTGCAATCAACTGTGAACTTAGTCAGCCAGAGATATTTGACACTGGCTTTGACTTCTGAGACCGCTGAGAAGCAGATGCCAAAGAGGAGCAGGCCCAGCACAAAGCCCAGACGGAGTCCACTGGTGAATGGCTTCTTTGTTGTAGTGGCTTCACCGATCCTAGTCTCTTGGGTCATATCTATGAGCTATCTATATAAAGGATATAAAGGAGTTTATGCCCAGTTCCATATATATATATATATATATATATATATATTTTTTTTTTTTTTTTTTTTTTTTACAATTCCCAAGTGGGGTATTGTACCAAATGCTTAACCAGGTATAGGTAGGCAGTATTCACTGCTTTCCCCTCATTCACTGCCTTAGTGACCTTTTCAGAGAAGTACACCAGGTTCATTAAGCATGACCTGCCTTTGACAAAGTCTTCAATGTCCTTGTTGATAATTTCCATGATAACAATTTCATGGTGTTGCAAATAAGATTAGTCAGACTAATAGGTCTGTAGTTTACAGGATCTACTGAAAGTCCTTACTTATGAAAGAGATGATCATCACAGTCCTCCATTCTTGTGGCAAAAAGCCTGTTTTTAACTACACTTAAATAGTGACTCCCATGGTCCTGATAAATTATATTTTAAACTGAGGCACCTCCAGATGTTATGCGAGCCAATTGAGACTGTGTTTATGGCTTTAGAGAGTGCAGCCAGTACATGTCCCCAAGTTATAGTTGGAGGTATTATGTTTAAAGGTGTTTCTTTGGGGAAGGTTGAGGTAGGGTAAAGCTGAAATAGAATTTGTTCACTAAAAGATGCTATAGGCTCTAGGAATGTGGTATCATTAACCAGCAGTTCAGCACATTGCTGTGTGCTGTCTTGAGGATTTTGATATAACTGAAGAAGGTCTTATGGTTATCTTTTACCTATGAGGCTATTATAAACTCAAACTGGTTTTGCTTGACCCAATTAGCCATCTAATTTGCCTATTTAGATTCATGATTGAGTTTTTGTATCTTTATGGGAATTAACCTTTTCGGATTTTTACCATAATTGTTTACCCTTTCTTGTATATCATGTTTAATTGGGGATACCAACAGGACAGTTTGCTTTTGAGGCTAGTTCTGGGCTTGCTTTTTGTAGGTGCAACAGCCTCTATACAGCCACTGGCATGGTTGTACAGAGTTTCTGAAAGCAATTCAGTGTAAGCAGCTGTGTTCTCAGGGTTTGGAGGGGCAATGAATTTTGACAAACTATCACATAATGAAATGTAGTTTGTCTTGGAATAGTTCCTAACTGTTACTGTTTTTCCTGGGGTTAGAGAAGTGATTTAGATTATGAAAGAGACATATTTATGGTCATACCATACCAGGAAGGATGAGACATTTGGGGTGGAGGGTGCAGCATTCTCCCATAGCTGTGAGTATGAGGTCCAGTATGTTGGAGCCTTTAGTGGGTATTTTTACTATCTGGTCAAGGGTGTTTGCATTTACAAAGTCCAGAAAACTGTCCCTCTAGATTTTATGCCATTTAGGATTCCCAGTATTTAGAAAAATAATTAGTCTCCCATGACTAGGGTATTAGGTTGGATGATAAGTGTCTCCAGTAGGTCCAAGCATGCACTGTGAGCTTCCTGAGACACGGAGAGTGACTTGTAGCTAGCTTGGATATACTACAGAATTTTATCTATGTTGATCTGCACATGGAGGAACTCTAACATGTTATCCTGTTTGGCCAGCCTACAGGTATGTTTGTTCTTGATGTATATCAAGACACTTCCATCTTTAGCCATTATCTGTGCAGTTACTGGTAAAAAGTTTGGAAGACACTGAAACCATGCACGTCTGGGGTACTCTCTCCTGCTTTAAATCATAACCTGGTAACTTCCCAGAAAAATTCCATATTTTCATGTGTGTGTGTGTGGGGGGGTGCTTGGAGGGAGTATAGTTTTTTTTTTCCCTTAGGCTCTTGTTATTGCACAGTTCAATTAAGTTAATTTTGTTATGTTGTTTGGTCTGTAAATTTGGCATTGCCCAAAAAAAGGTGCTATGGGGTATATAAAATTTTAGCCAGTATTCAAAAGCCTAGAGGGAACAGGTACAGAGAATCCTTGGCAAAGCAAAATGGTCTGTTAACCATGTCCTTCCAAGGTGACAAATATTGGATCCCCTTGGAATGATATCAGACAGACTGTCAGCTGCTAAAATCAATCATCTTTTGTACATATTCCAACATCATCCTTGGTGATGGTAATATGCTGCTCAATGCTAGGATCACACCAGACTGAGGCACGTGGTCTAAGGGCTCCATAACGTCTCTCTTTATATAACCCAGGGAGGTATGCATCAGGTCATTTACACCTACATGGACTATGATTAAATTACACTGGTACTTCTGGTGTAATGACTTGAGAGTATGAGTGATTTGGCAGATTATGGATCCAGATAAGCAAGTTATCATTATCTTCTCCTCGTTCAGCCTAATTAGAGGGCATCAGTATGTCTTACAATGGAGTTTCCTAAGACAAGAGTTCTGGGAAGTGTCTTTGCATACCTTAGGGGCTTAATATTTTGGGCGCCATTGACTGTTACTGTATGTGTGGTGTTAGGTGTTGGTTGCTTTTAAGTCTCTCAGCCTATGTCAGTCTTTCTGTGGGCTCTGTGTTGTGTGTAATGAGAGTTGTTTGTGTGGTTTTTGACCTCATGTGAGTCTGTATGAGTGTTTTGCACCAAGTGTCTTTGTTTTAAGTACACTTCTCTCATACTGTGTCTGTTTCTTTAAGGATTAAGTGTTTTTTGATAAACATGAGACAATTGCTACATTGTGTCAATATGCTCACATCCACTAAGCTGGCTACAGAGAATTTAGTAAATTGCATATCCATGTTGTCTATTCCTTTGACTGGTGAGTTACAAGAGGGTGGTGTACTGGTTTAGAAGTCTATTAAAGGGGCTTTGTTGGTGCAGACCGATAAGGTTGGCTAATGGGGCAGATTATAAATAGGCTGGACAAACAGATTAAGCATAGTGTGAGACAAGATCAAGAAAAATTTGAAGAAAATTTATATAAAGATATTGAGCATAATAGTAAACCTTTTTATAGATACACAAGATGTAGAAGGAGTAAAGACACACAAATTGATAAATTGTGTGCAGAGTCTAAAATTTATTTTCAGACACAACAGATTTTAGATATATTTACAATATTTTATGCAAAACAGTTTGGCTCCACAAAAGGGGTGGCAAGTTGTCCTAGTGGCATCCAGGTAACACCAGATACTGGAATCAAATTAGATTATATTGAAAAACAACTGTGCATCACCAAAGTTTACATACAAGAAGGTTACAAACAATTAGAAACATCAAATACATCAGAAAAGGACAATTTGAGGATGTGTTCCACTAAAAAAGGAACTTTTGCATGTACGAACTGCAAACAATGTAGGTTCATCAGCAATTCATCCTTCATTACAGTGGAACATTTGGGGCAGACTTTTTGGGCCAATAAGTATTTTAACTGTAACAGTGAAAGTATAGTTTACATAGCTACCTGTTCCACATGTAAAAATTATTTTATTGGTAAAACCAAAAGAGTTTTAAAACGTAGGATATATGAGCATGTCTTGGCAATAAAGAAAAAAGACAAAAATAATTCATTGTCTAGACATGCACTTTCCTGCACAAATTTCAAGAAGTTCGAATTTTTTGTTCTACACAGTGTAGAGAAAGGGATATTTGCAGGGGACACGAATAACAAATTGGAACAAAAAGAAGCCTTTTGGCAGCTTTTATTTGGAGCTGATGTATTTCCGGGTCTAAATGAAGTCATTAATATAAAGTGTTTTCTCATGTACAGATAATTTAGGATGGGATTACAAATTTCCTTAGTTTAAAATACAGTTTTAATATTAGTTTTATTGAAATTTCATGTGTTCATGTTTTATTTTTGTATTTTTGTTAAGACAAGTCAAAGAACATCTTACTTCTCAATGGCTATGTCCCTGTACCAATCCCGACTGAAAGTATGTCTCAATACGCCTAATTTTTCTTCCCGTCCCCTTACTGAGCTTCTACCTGACACCTTCTAGAGTTGAGAGTTGAACCTTAAGGTATGCCTTCGATTATTTTAACTTTAGTATTTAGTTCTTATTCTTTTTGTAGAACTTGACTTACAAGTTTTTAAATGTTACTGCTATCCTCTCCTGTACCTTGTATAATTCTATGAATGAAAAAAATTTTTATTGTTATAAATCACTGTGATTTTATCTGTACTGGAGCTTTTCTCCCCGGGCCTCTGCTGTAAACGGATATATGACCAGTTAGACTAGCCCGGTCAACAAATGTAAAATAAATAAATAAATAATAAATAATTGTTTAGAATTTCTAATGTAGTATTTCTCATTTTATTGTAGACATTCATTTGGGTACATCATTATAGAAATTACATCATTTCCTGTAATTAAGTATTTAATGAAGGGGTAGATGTCAAAGGAAAATATACTTTAAAAATTATCAAAACACGGTAGGTTCAGGTTAAGGCACTTTAATCTTGCAGCAAGGAGACAAAAACATGCTAATACAGAGTTTGTCTAACCAGAAACAGGAAATACTTTCATTTTTATACATTCTATAACTAGTCATGGCCTACCAAGCTGACGTAACAGATTACCACCTTTTTCATCATCATCTGTTGACCATCTTTCCCATGAATTTCTGCTGATTTATCAATTTTTATGTGAAACTTCCTGAGGAAAACAACACGGCCTTGATTACTCCTAGTTAGATACATGTTATGTTACCATTCAAGGTACTATGGCTAATTCAAACACAATGCTAGCAGTTCATTTCTCTAATAATCCTTTGTCTACTTTATCTCTAAGTTACTGCAGCTGCATATGTTTTCAGCTTCGAACAGAGCTGATTGTCTAAAATCATTACATTTAGAGAATATAGTATTGTTCATTCATTCGTTCCTGACCTAGCAGATAAGCACCTGTTTCTCAAGTACATTTCCAAAAGGCATAACCATGAATATTGCTGTGCTAGCAGTTACTAGGTCAGAGGGCAACTTGCAAGTTTCAGAAAGCATACTGCAGTTTTTCAAAAAGCATCTTTTCCAGTCTCATATGAAACTCAATTTGTATAAAATATAGTGCATGAAAAATAGATTGAAAAGCGTATTAAAATACTTGGTTATTAATTGGCTTTAAGCATACACACATTAATACATATTTTTCTAACATTTCCCTCCTGTTAATACTTTTTAATTCTATTTTCAACAAAAGAATAAACAGTTTGCTTCTTTTCCTAACCTCTTCCACCCAGGATTTGCAGTTAAGAAAGTCATTCAGTTTAAACTTTTATGAAAGTGTTTCACATTCTAGTAGCTCTTCAAATTCAGTACTTTGATACATAGTCTCAGATACTGATATATCTATGAATTCTTTGATTAATTTCTTCATGCAGGGGATTCCACAACAAACACAAACTCCTATTAGGAGTAGTCCTACCCCAATGGCAATCAATATGTTCATAAAGATAGAACCCCACCCCCCAAATACACTCTGGAAAAACTCTGTCAGAGGGTTTGGGCCTGGCCTGGTCATGGCAGACACTTGCTGAATCACCTCGAGATGATCATTAATTTCATGCTGATGGTCAGGAATAAATGCACAGCATTCTTCTTTGATTAAATTGCACGTCCCACCCCTCGCCGCTAGGGTGAAGTCAAGAGCCATTCGGTTTTGGAGTACTACAGTTCTCATGGCTTTCAGTTAATCAGTTCTCAGTTCAAGAGCAGAAAAAGTCGCATTACTCATTACTTTGAGAAGTTTCGACAGTTTTCGCAGCTCCCATATCAATTTAACTGCACCATATGCAGGGAATATACCTGCCCAGGATATGACAGCATCACTCAAGTCCATGTGCACAAGTTTGGTTCCCACATCACGATGGTCTTTCCAGCCCGCTTCGATCCGTCCCACTGGATTCTCAGGTTTCTTAACAGTCTTTTTGGTCACGTCTCAGGTATTTCAAATGTTTCCTTGAGGCAAAACTGCAGTGTGTCGGATGGCCGGAACCAGGTACCCCAAAAAAACAACTGCCAGACCAATTCTCAGGTAACCATTTATATGCTTTTTTACCACACACGAAATAACAGTCCTCTACTTTAGTTGTTACTTTGTTACGAAATGGCTGCCCTGCATGAAACATTTTCCTGTCTATTACAGATAACTGTTTAAAAAGTACAGGATTGCGTTGTACCTGATCAAGAGTCTTATGCATAGATTTCAAAAATGAGTCATAATCTGTACAACAAGATCCACTCAAATCATTTGGTTTTCTATAACATTTATACTGTACTGTAACATTACACTTACTCCATCCCAATTGGATGGTGTCATTTTTGTAAAAATATACAATTCCTTTTTGTGTCACAGGCAAATACAGTGCTACTTTATCATGTGCTTTAATAGCAACTGTGTCAAAAACCAGATTTTCCCAGGTCTCATTGACCCCTGGGGGATAGCAGTCATCAATAAACCCCCGTATGCTGTTGGTATGGCCGTACAGACCAGCAGTTCGAAACATTAAACGTCTCAGCATACACACGTGTAATTGCCTGATAGGTGTTAAAGTTTGGATGCCAGTCTATGTTTGGTTCATTACGTCTAATCAGTTCAACTTTTGTGGCAGGAAAAAAGAGCGGCCACAACAAAAAGAACAGTGTGATTAGTATGGCTATTAAAATTATCATACAAGTTTTCTGAGGTTGCTCAATGTCTCTATTCACTCTGAACCTGGCCATTATGCTCTTGTTGTACAACAGTAACAAAGTTTTTGTCCAATTCAAAGTTCTTAACCAGTTTACAGTGTGTCAAATGCATCCAGGAAGCTCGCTCTGCGATCTTGACTGCAGTGGGTGTTGACAGTAGTACCTGGTACAGTCCTTCCCACTTTGGAGAACTCCAATTCTTTTGCTTTACAATCTTCATCCAGACCCAGGTGCCTGGGGCTACTAGTGCTTCCAATTTCAGTTGTTCTTTATCTGAAACAGAATTTAACTGCAAAAGTTTGTTATTCAAAAATCGCCTCATATACCCTGCAAGTGGACTGTCAGCCTCCTGCTCTGCAGACATGAGAGGTTTCCACTGAGGTGTATAATATGCCCTCCCAAACAAAGTTTCAAAGGGAGTTAATCCCTTTGCATTTGGAACAGTTCTCATGCTCAACAGTGCTAAAGGCAAACAGTACACCCAGTTCTTCTGTGTCTCGGTCATTAACTTCCTAAGCTTGTACTTCAACACCCCATTGTGCCTCTCTACTAATCCTGCAGATTGGGGTGGTAAGCACAGTGATTCTTTAATGATATCCCAAAATAACGACTAAGTTGCTGTACTGTTTGGTTCATGAAATGTGTACCGTTATCACTGTAAATCTTTTCCGGTATGTCAAAGCTGGGTATAATTTCTTTAACAAGGACCTTTGCAACACTGGCTGCATCTGGATTTTTAGTCGGAAAAGCTTCTACCCATTTGGAAAACATGTCTATAATGATAAGGCAATACTTTTTATTCTCGCATTTATTCAATTCTATGAAATCCATACAAATAGTATGGAACGGATACGGTGGTGTAGGGAAACTCCCTTGCTTAGGCTTCAATGCCCTTTGTGCGTGATGCTTGTTACAAACATGGCATGCTGCACAGAAATTTTTTGTGTAATTTGTAAATCCATAGGTTGTAAATACTCGATTCACTAACTGTACCATCCCCCCTGTTGAGACATGGCTCTGCCGATGGCTCAACAAAGCTGCATATCTAAACAAATTAGATGGCAAAATTGGTTTCTTTTCCTTGGAGATGTACAGTCCCTTTTCAAGGATTGCTCCTCGTTTTATCCACTTCTGTTTTTCTACATTTGTAGTAAGTGTCTGCATTGTTTTTAACATTTCTAAATTGAAGGTCTCAGAGGGTTGTAATTCTTCACTCAAATGAAAAGCTTCTGAGGCTGAAGCTGCTTGCTTCGCAGCTGTATCAGCCCGTGCATTACCTTTTGAAATCCTATCCTGTTGCTTCGTATGAGCTACGCATTTGCAAATAGCTACTTTTTGAGGAAACTGTATAGTCTAATAGATCTAAAATAAATTGCGCATGATTAATTGGTTTACCAGTAGATGTTATCATTCCTCTATTTTTCCACTGTTGCGCAAAAACATGTACAGTAGAAAAAGCGTACTGACTATCAGTATAAATGTTTACTTTCTTACCTTTTACTAAGGTACATGCCCTTGTCAAGGCAATCAACTCTGCCACTTGTGCAGATAAATTGTGTGGTAAAAATTTCGCTTCTAAAGTTTCAGTATCAGAAATGACTGCATATCCCACTAGGATCTGTCCTGTAGGACCCCTCCTGCATGAGCCGTCCACATAGTATGTCACCTCGACATCATCCAAGGGAACATCCGTAAAGTCTTGTCTAGGTAATGTCTTTTGCTCAATCTCCTGCAGGCAGCAGTGTGGTTTGCCATCCACAGGGGTTGGGAGCAAGGTTGATGGATTCAAAGTTGTGCATCATTCAATTGTCATATGAGGTTGGCTCAACAGTATAGTCATACAGGAAAGATGTCTAGCAGGAGAAAGATATGCTACTTTTTCGTGTAGTAAAATAATTGCGACTGCATGAGGCACTCTCAATGTGAGAGGGTGGAATAACACTACTGAGGCCGAAGCCTGCACTGCCATTGCAGCTGCAACTACTGCTTGTACACAGTGGGGCAGGGACCGCACCACTGGGTCTAACTGTGATGAGTAGTAAGCTATGGGGCGTTGCTTGTCCCCATGTTGCTGTGTCAATACTGATGTCATATAACCCTGCTTACAGTCTACAGTTTGAATAAATCACTTATGATAGTTTGGTAATCCTAAAACTAAGGATGATGCTATCAGTTGTTTCAGCTTGCAGAAAGCTGCTTCTGCTTCTGGTGTCCATTGTAATAAATCCTGTGCTGCCATCGGATTTTTGAATATTAAATCAGCCAGCAGAGCAGATTCCAAAGCATAATTTGGTATCCAGCTTCGACAAAAATTAGTTGTTCCCAGGAAGGACATAATTTCCTTCTTGGTAGTTGGTCTAGGTGCCTGTAATATTGCTGTTTTTCTATCTTCGTCTAATATTCTACCTTCCTTGGATATTACAAATCCCAAGTACTTAACTTGTTTTCTCCAAAGATGTAGCTTGTCTTTGTTTACTTTGTGACCTTGAGTAGCTAAAAACTGTAATAATGCTATTGTGTCCTCTTTGCATTCTTGCTGGGTGGGGACTACCAGCAGAATGTCGTCTACATAAAGTAAAATCTGACTACCTCTCTGTGGGATAAATCCTACCAGGTTGCTTGCCATTTCTTGTGCAAATATTGTTGGACTCTCACAATATCCTTGTGGTAATCTTGTATATGTATACCGCTTTCCCTGGAATGTAAATTCAAACCAATATTGGCTGTCAGGGTGTATCAGTATCGAGAAAAATGCATTACTAATATCTACCACAGAAAAATATTTTTGCTCAGGCTTTAAATCATTCAGTAAGGTGTGTGGGTCTGGCACCGTCGGTGCTCTGGGTATAACTGCATTATTTACAGCTTGTAAATCTTGGACCATACACCATTCCCCGTTTGCTTTCCTGACAGGAAATAAGGGTGTGTTACATGGTGAATTAGGAGATTCTATTAAGACTCCTTCCTTAAGTAAGGCTGCTATTATAGGTTTGATTCCTATCTCTGCATCCATTCTCAAGGGATACTGTCTTTTCTGGGGTCTAAATGCTGACTTTGGCATAAGAGTAACTGGTCCTGCTGTTCGTATAAGTCCTACATCTGATTTCTCTGTTGACCAGAGAATGTCTGGTATGCTTCGCAAGGCTTTTTCCTCTTCTTCTAATAAGAGTAATAATACTCAGCTATTCTCACTAGCCTGTGAGTGCACAGCTGGGTGTGTCTGTGTAATCCAATTCAGTTTCTGTTTCTGTACTCCTTGTTTGGAGAGCTCTAATTCTGTCTGCTTTTCCCACCTTGTGACTTTTTCACCTAAGTCTGCCCATTTCAAATTTCTATTCTTAGTTAAGCTAATATGCGGCAATCGATTAGATTTGTAAAGTGCTAAAAATTCCTGGGGCAATGAACAGCTTACTACACTGTTTCCTTCTGCATCCCAGTACAAATTCCATAGCACTAGTCTGTTTGCGTGGTTTTGAAACAATTCCTGCTCATAATCTTTATCAGGTCCTGGTCTATTACAGTAATATAGAGTACAATGCAACAAATGCTGTTTGTCAATGTCGAGGGAGGGTGACTTACTGATGGCTACGTTCATCAGTTCTTCGGTGACTGCCCCTGGACCAGTCGTAACTAAGTCCTGGCTGTACCAATAATACGTCTCAGCCTCCGGTCGCACTACAAAAGTATCCATTTGTCGATGTGCTTCCATACCCTGCATGGTTAGAACTATGGCTATGCCAAATATCTGCATTAAGTCTCTGCCCAAAAGATTTACTGGGCATTTTGCAGAAACTACAATTTTACTTTTCTGAGTCATCCCTGAAACGGGGTCTGTTATCGCTATGTCATGGGAGAGTGGCTCCCGATACAGCTGTCCATTAGCTGCCTTCACTAGTATATAATCTGGTGATTCTGAATCTTCCGGTAATTTGGAAGGGTGTATCAGGGTCCGTGAGGCCCCTGAGTCACACAAGAATTTGACTTCCCTCCCCGCTACCAGAAGCGTCACTTCCGGTTTTGTGTCTGCTAAGTATAGCTCTAAGCTCAATAAAGCTAAGTCCAAAATTTAATTTTCTTCAATGTCTGCAAATTTATGCACATCCTCTACCCCTTCTGTCACATTTGTACTTGTCTTTTCCTGCTTATTTTCATTCAGTGATTCCTGACTATCATATAGTCATTCCTCATCTTCCTTATTTTCTGTAGTCACCTTCTTATTTAGCCTGCAATCCCTTGCTAAATGTCTTTTTTTCCCGCACTTAAAACATTCACCTTTTTTCTTTCTTTCTTCAAAATCTTCTGATCACTTGTCAGATTGCTTATTTCCCTGAGCATTTTTCTTACCCTTTCTCCCAGTTTGTACTACAAATACTTCTGACCCATCTTCTGCCGAAAATACTTGAGTTTTCTTTTTCTTTTTACTGTTAAAATGTCTCTCTGCATGTGTAGCATATTCAAGTAATGGCTGTAGTCTACTTGTACGATGATCTACCATGTGCTTTGTAATAAAGCTACTAATGGGAGTTATACTACCTTTCAAGAATGCAATCTTTAACTGTTGTTCATATGGGGAATCTTGTGTCTGGTTTTCTGGTATCTGCATTCTGCAGTGGTTATTAAAACATTCTAACATTCTAGCATAATATCTATCAATTGTTTCACCTTCCTGTTGAATGCACTGATTAATTTAAGTCCAATCAGCCCTAGGTTTCCACTTTTCAGAGATTCGGTCTGTCAGACCTTTCACTCTGCCATCCAGTTCTGCATTAGTATGTGGGATTGGTCTAAGCTGTGCAGCACGAGGATTCCAGTCGCCACTGATCATGTGCCAATCTGGACCTACAATTTGTCTAACTACTTTTTCTACTTCTTCTCCATTCAAATAGTAACTTAATCTCATACCCTGTAAGTCTTCTAAAAGTTTTCGAAAATTCACTTTTGGGTGGGGAATTCCCTCCGTGGCTTTCCAGATATCTTCCGGTGTCCATGGTCTATAAACTAAAAGAGTCGGATCCTGTCCTGCCTGTCCTACCTGAGGATTTGGTACTTCTATGAGTGGACATATCTCTTCTTCACTCATAGCCTGTGATTTTCGATTTATTTCACATAATTCAATCTCCCTCCTCAAGTCGCATGTTTGAGACCTTGTCTCGATAGGATCCCTAACAAAAGGTTTTGATGCTGTAGAAACAGCTGGATATAACGGAGGTGGATTGGCTTGTCCACTCGCTTCATATTCTGGTAAAGGAAGTGGAGGTGGCGAAGGAGGGGCCTTTGCTATTACCAAGTTATTGTCTTCTTTGTCTAAGAACATTGTTTTTGAATTCTTTATTTTCTGTTCCCTGCGATTTGCTTCCTCAAGCCACCTATGCGCCTGAGGGACTCCTAATTGTCATTGCTTTTTTAATTGACCTTTCGCATCTGTTTTTAGTTGCTTAACTAGTTTCATAAGTGCAAGTTTATCTAAATTACCATCGAATTTATACTTATCAACCCATTTTATATTGTACTTAACATTGTCGGCATGCTGTAATTGCATATACTTCACGTCTTCAGTTAGGGGCGGCTCTCGGGAACTTTTTGTACACTGATTCCCCATTGTTGCCTTAGCTAAGCCATAAATTGTTACGTAACCCTTTTTATCACATGGTACCACAGTTCTATACCTTTTCACAGTTTATCTAGAATAACTGCATACCTATTCTGTTTCCCTGATCTATGACAAAAACAGTAACCCCTTTTTCTGTCCCTGATCTGCACATGCAAATCTACCTGACAAAAAAGAGTTCTGTAATTAGTCCCTGATCTTAAAACAGAAATAAGGTAATTCCTCCTTACCTGACACTCCATGAGTTGATCCACCGGATCGTTGACTCGTCCTCCAATCCCAGATCAGAAACAGTGGCTGGCCTCTTTCAAACGACAATTCAGTCGGAGGTCTTTCAAAACAGAAGAGATGATTTGGCCTCTTCTCCACACGGATGCATGCCACCGGGCCCAATTCTGACCTAGGCCTAGAGCGAGAGGTACTTTCCGGTCCGAAGGACCAAGCTGTCAAAGGAAAATATACTTTAAAAATGATCAAAACACGGTAGGTTCAGGTTAAGGCACTTTAATCTTGCAGCAAGGATACAAAAACGTGCTAATACAGAGTTTGTCTAACCAGAAAAAGGAAATACTTTCATTTTTATACATTCTATAACTAGTCATGGCCTACCAAGCTGACGTAACAGATTACCACCTTTTTCATCATCATCTGTTGACCATCTTTATGAATTTCTGCTGATTTATCAATTTTTATGTGAAACTTCCTGAGGAAAACAACACGGCCTTGATTACTCCTAGTTAGATACATGTTATGTTACCATTCAAGGTACTATGGCTAATTCAAACACAATGCTAGCAGTTCATTTCTCTAATAATCCTTTGTCTACTTTGTCTCTAAGTTACTGCAGCTGCATATGTTTTCAGCTTTGAACAGAGCTGATTGTCTAAAATCATTACATTTAGTGAATATAGTATTGTTCATTCATTCGTTCCTGATCTAGCAGATAAGCACCTGTTTTTCAAGTACATTTCCAAAAGGCATAAACATGAATATTGCTGTGCTAGCAGTTACTAGGTCAGAGGGCAACTTGCAAGTTTCGGAAAGCATACTGCAGTTTTTCAAAAAGCATCTTTTCCAGTCTCATATGAAACTCAATTTGTATAAAATATAGTGCATGAAAAATAGAATGAAAAGTGTATTAAAATACTTGGTTATTAATTGACTTTAAGCATACACACATTAATACATATTTTTCTAACAGTAGATGATTGTTCATTGTTTCTGATGAAGTTCACGTCATTAAAGTGGATGAAAGCACTAAGTTTATTTGTCCGAGTGTGGTCATTGGCTTGGTTCCTACGGCTTTTTTCAGATTTTAGATATATTTACAATATTTTATGCAAAACAGTTTTGGCTCCACAAAATGGGTGGCAAGTTGTCCTAGTGGCATCCAGGTAACACCATTTACTGGAATCAAATTAGATTATATTGAAAAACAACTGTGCAAGCTGGATCCAAACAAAGTGCAGGGAGAAGACGGAATTAGTAACAATGACCTGAGAACATTTCAGGAAGGACTTACAGTACCATTATATCTATTATTCACTAGGTCATATAAACATGGGGAGATTCCTCAAGATTGGAGACATGTGCTTATTATACCTGTTTTAAGGGAAAGGGGAGTAGGAAAAACCCAGCGTCATATAAACCCTTAAGTCTGCTTTAATGTTGTGGAAAAATAATGGAGAAGATAATGGGCAGGATTCACGAAGCCTCCGTGTAAGAGCTATAACTCATACACGGAGGCTGCAGTTAAACGGAGTGATGTCAACATGCCCTGCATATTCATGAGAGCATGTTGAATCACACCAAAGGCTAACACGGTCCATGTAAGACAGTAGGGTGTGTGTCCGTAGGCCGAGCCCTGTAAGCGGACACGCCCCCAGAAGAGTAAAATTGCCCAAAGTAAACACCCACGCCAGAGTCCATGGAAATTTGAATAAACACAACACAACACATGTCCCCACAGACTACGAACATAAAATGTACAAATGAACATCACATACTTTTTTTTTAAATTGTAAAGATGTTTAACCGTGAGTGTGCTCGTTTGCGCGGGCGTGCCCGTAGCGCAGCTACAGTTAGCAGTCAGTGGGAAAGCATATAAGAACTAAATATGCAAAGTAAGCCAAGAAGCAATAGCATAGCGGTAGAGATGTTGGCTGAAGAGCAGGCATTCATGGGTCGAGCCCCCACAACACCAATTTTTATTTTTAGCAAAATAAGCACGAAACATGTCCCTGACAAATATGTACACATAAAATCACATTTTATGTAAAATGTAATGAAATAGCCCATTTATATTGAAGAAATGTGAGGTAACAAAGCAATAAAAAATGCCAGATGTGCCCATAGCTGAGCTACAGTTTAACAGGGTGAGTGCATCTGCCCGTAGGTGAGCAGTGGTTTAACTGGTGCAAAATGAGTGCCCGTAGCTGAGCAGTGGTTTAACATGCTAAATCTATGTGCCCCTAGCTGAGCTGAGCGTAATATGCGTGCCGATAGCCAAATGAGGCTTAAACCAGTGTACCCCGTTTGCGCGGAGCTGCGCACCGCGCAAACAAGCTAACCGGCAGACAGCGTTGAGCAAGCCATATCAAAACTGCCTTTACACAGACACACCCCTCAGCTTGTCTAGACAGTCATAAAAAATAAAAAGTAGTGGCCAGGTTCAAACCCAGGACACTATACACCATAGTCAAGGTACCAAACCACTAAGCCATGACAGCAGTACCTATAAATGCAATAATAGCTAATATATAGGAATGAATACAAACTGGAGCATGACAATGCAGGTTTACTGAAGTTGATACAATTCCAAAATGGCCAATCACAGATATGTGCGGGAAAAACGGACTATATAAGCCCCATAGGCGGGAATACACAGCATAAACGATTGTAGAACTGAACTGCAGCCAGAATGACAGGAGTAGGAGAGGGTAGTTGCTTTCGAGCACAGAGGTGGGGCATTAAGGAGTCCAGGTACATGGTCTGGCTCCTAGTCCACAATCATGAGGCCCAACTCATGCAGGGCCAGGTCCTCTGGGGAGCATACAGGGCGGAGGCGTGGGACCGGTTGGCTCATGATCTCACCAGTGCCACAGGGATTCCAAGGACTGGTGAGCAGGTCCATCACCACCATGCGGACCTGAAGAGACGCAAGCAGGACCAACTGAACCTTTGTATCCAGGAGGCCCGGCAAATGCCCAACGCCCCACTACTGAGTAAGTTACATTTAATTATGTATGTAAGAAATTAAACTAGCTGATATTATGGAGTTGTGTATTCCAATATTACTTCATTTATATTACAGCTGCAGGTGTATGTTCTGTGAACCGCAGAGGCTATGGCGATAGGCTGGTGCGGTTGCGCCACCAGGTAGGTCAGTAATCCACTACCAATAACTGTAAAGAAATATAAAAGTATGACAGTCAGCAAAAGAGTGCAGTGTAGTCACTAAGG
Source organism: Protopterus annectens (assembly GCF_019279795.1). Lineage (NCBI taxonomy): Eukaryota > Metazoa > Chordata > Ceratodontiformes > Protopteridae > Protopterus > Protopterus annectens. The sequence goes on from NC_056737.1 coordinate 1,457,186,010, forward strand.
AATAAAATGTGCAAGTAACAGTGTGAAAGTGTCTGCAAGTATTGCTTGATTACAAAAGTGTGTTGCAGCCTGTAAGCCAAACAGAAAAATGAAAATGTCTGACATAAATTCTGAAATAAAAATGCCCCACCTGTAAGAAAATAGTACACAACCTGCAGCAGGCTGAAAAGTATAGCTGCAGAAGATGATGAAATCACATGTGTGAAATATATCCCTGTTGAAATACTGAAACATGACAGAAGTGAGACTGCTGGAAAGGATTGTAATAACTACAGGGAAAACATGTCAATAAAGCCTAGATGTAAGTACCATCCTGAATAGTACAATGAAAACAAGTGAGAGAGTGTGAGAAAGTGTCATGAATCCAGATATACAGTAGTAATAACCCCTGAATAAAGTATACTGCAGTCAAGACAGAATGAAATGCATGTGAGAATCAAAACCAAGCAGCGAAATCTGTTCAAAGTGTTGCTGCATCTGGAATGTGTATCCCAAAATCTGGATATGTTGCTCTCAGTCTGCAATATGCAGATAGTATGATTGTCCGATATACCAAACATCCACACTTATCTATAGCTATATAAAGCAAATGTAGCAGGATGATGTAGCTGAACAAAGCTAGATATGAATGTGTATGAAGAACAATAAAATGTATATTGATGTTGCAGTAACAGTCCTATCACCAATTTGAAATAGTTATCATATAGGAAGCTGTAGTTAGAACAGTAGTGTGTATATATGTACAGCTATTAGAAATGTACAGCATATGTATTGGTATTTGAAGGTGTTAATATTATTTTCTTCACCCCACCCTATAACCACATATAACCCATTCCACGTGAAAATGGTATGTGCAATCACAATTAACACCCCTGGACGTTTGTCCTGTTGGGTCATATATATTTGCATGTCCCTTGATGCATCTGCCCTGTTCGTTCATCCAAACCTGATGGCCTGTTGCCATCAATTAACCCTGCATGTTGTTGGACTGTGTATTGCTATTCAAATTATGCATGTGTTATGCACACTGTTCAATGGTGTGAATATCTGGGTGTTTGGTTAATGGGAATACTAATGCATGCTGTTACAACTAATTGTGAATGGTATTATATGTCACTAACCCAAACTGTCATGACATAATGCAAAATATAGGACGACAGGAAAGGCGGGTTCCAGCGGACCCACCTCTCCCACCTCAGCTGGCGAGTGTACCTGGCACTAGTGCCCAGTCTGGACACTCCTCCGGTGGCCCTGTGCTACCTGCAGGTGAAAGCTCTGCAGGGGATGGGGCTCTCCCCCCCTCTGCAAGTGTGGCAGGAGGAGAACCACCACTCACCCTCCGTAGCATCCGGACTGTGGTGCGTAGGGAGATTCGGGACTCTGTTCTCGAGCCCCTATGCCAGCTTGAGGCATGGGTGGCACAACTTACGGGCATGCCTGTTGCCCGGCCTACACAGCCCCCAGCAAACCCCCATCCCGGGCAGTGAAGGAACAGTGGCAACTGCCTATGGGTAGGGATATCAGTTCCACTGTTGCCATCTGTGGGCTCATGGGCTCTGAATATCCAAACCTCCATCCCCGTCAATTGTGTAACCCCCCCACATGTGTCATACACCACCCCTGTATGCGTCTTGTTTGTCTTGTCTGTTTACCTACCCAACCTACCTCCCCAGCTGTACTGACTTCCTTCACCTGACATACCACTCTAACCTGAAAAAAAAAAAAAAAAAGGGCACTCTGTACCCACAAAAAAATTATGCCCCATAAATAGCTGCCCATTCCGCACACATGTCTGCTGGACATGGAAACTATCAATTACAATTGGCTGTACAACAAGTATTATTGTTGTCCTGACACCTCTCTCTGGGGTGGAAGGTTTCAAATGTCACACCAAATTACATACATATGCACAGCTGTTGCTGATGAAGAAGTGGGCTTCTATGGGCCTTACCTACATCCCTCCTGCAAATCCCAAGCTTGTTTCCCTACTGTCTTACCCTCTTTGTGACCCCTTTTTCACCACTTTCCTGTCTCCCCATTTTCATTTCTTTCAAAGAAAATAGTGCAGGTGTGTGCCAGAGTAAGCACTGTTAAGCGGTTGTAAGCGAGTGTGCGCATGTGTGCGTGGAGCTAACCGCCAGTGCGCATGTGTGAGCTCCACGCAAACCAGCGCTAACCCGGTTACAACTGCTTAAAAGTGCCTTAGTCACTTTGATTGACAGGTCCTGTACTCAGTTCAAAAGCAAAATAAAATCCCACTCTCAGTCCCGAACCCAGGACCTTGGAAACACTAGTCTGTATGACCTACCACTAAACCATGACTCTTATACAAGAACGTTGTGCTAAAATAAATATAACATGTAATAGTAGGGATGAATGTAAAGGGAATATAGGATGTGTAGTACCCAAAGCATGTCATGTAGAATTACTGTCAAAACTACTGGATTCCCATAATAGTAGTGTGTGAACAGAAACAGCCATGCTAGTTGTTAGCGTGCAGGTAATAATGTCAGTTAATGTACATATATAAATGTATGTATATGTACATATATATATATATATAAATATATATCTATATATAGTTGTAGGTGTCATTGTGCATACACACCTACTACAGGGAACAGGAGAGAGGAATGGAGAAATGTGAATCTACAACACAGCCTGAATCATGAGAGAGATACTAACGTTTACACTCACAGAACAGTGTCCACAGCATACCAGCATGGTCCCCGCCCTTACAATCTGAAAGGGCAACGCCTATCTCACATACCCTTTTATAGCACTTACCTGAAATCACAGTGAGAACTGCAATCAGTACACAACTGGCTGTATGCAATTAGCAAATGCTGGCTTACAATTGGTGCAGAGGCCATCACATGGACCTATGCAGATACCTACAAAAGCATCCAGTACTAACACTCCACACATGCAATACATTCATTGCACTGTCTGTAAGCAGACAGAGGGAGGGAGAAAACTGAGAGAGAGAGAACAAAAAAAAAAAAAACCCTACACACTGTGACTCTGTGACTCTAAGCTGTCAGCAGTGACAGTAGCAGCAGGAATCAGAAGCAGTGGTAATGCAACCAGCTGCGACAAACACAGGTAATGCAAAGTAGCAGGTTAATAGTGTGCATACTGTGAACCCTCCAAATGTGTCATAGGTCTGTATCTATAGGTATGTCCATGTGATATGTTGTGTGTACATAGTTCCACCAAAAGGGGATGACCATACATTACATGTCAATCAGTGTTAGGCCATGATCCTGGCAGCAGTTGTCTGTGCGTTGACCTCAGCAATGGCTGTAGTGACTGCTTTGAAAGGTCAGCCAGGTTCAAAAGGCAGGATCAGCCCATCACAAAGGCACACTGGCTGGGAACAAGTGTTTGCAGGTACCCGATATCACTGCATATGCATCCCATACTTCATAATTCCATAGCTTAGCAGACCAGGCCAGTTATGCATATGATGTGGTAGTTCCCAGGGTCAGTCGAGGTGCCTCCTTAGTGGTGTAGGACCACTGTCGCTGTATGCCACTGTCCAGGTACATATCCTGTAGTACGGCCTAGATAAATTATCAGTATTATATGCAGTTGTATGTCCTCTTGGAGTGCAGGTAGCACACATCCAGGGATACCATGAGGTCACAGTGATGCTGTGTGTTCTGCTCTGCTGAGGGCAGCCCTCACCTGGACATGTGAGATAATAGGGAGGTTACATACAGCTGTGATAACTATTTCAACTGGTGGGGGAGAAGGAGGGGGGATACGTGCACAGAACCTGTCTGCAAGACTGTTGCCAATATCTGTGTGTTTGGTGAATGTTAAGTAGGTGTGTATTAACACAGAGCATATCTGAGGCATTTGGTCCATATGTGTAACATAACTGAAGAAGGCCTTGTGGTCATCCATAGTGTTTGTGGCCATTTCCCTCCCAGAGTAGGCCATGGCCATTGTTATGAGGGACCATAGCGTAGTACCAGTGCTGACCACAGATGCCTTCACTTAATGTGAATGTGCTCTGTCCTGCAGTAGCCTCCTGCTATTGTTATACAATCTGCCTCTGTCTGGGGTCCACTGGACAGGATGCCTAACCTTTGTGCATAGGGTCTGGGTTACAAATGTGTGTGCAAGTTCCATGCAATCTGTGGCATGTCCGTGGTAAGCATTTGCAAAGGGGTCAGCAGTGTGGGTTGTGGCTTCCACTGGCCCAGTGTGCTGCATGGATACCATCTCAGTCCTAACAAGTGAATAACTGTCTAATCACATACATATCAAAGTAGTCTACTGTGCTGGTGGTGGTGGTGGGATATGTATATCCAGGCCGAGTAACTTGTGTCCACATCACACTAGTGGATGGTGTCCCACATACAGTACCTTGGGATGAACCCCCAGAGTGAGGTTGTGCATTGGACCTGTCAGTATGTGCTGACCGATGGGGCATGCTACTATGTTGTGTGGAATGTGGCAGGTATTGTTGCACAGGTGTTGGCTGAGCACTGATATCTGGCCATGTACCTGTGTATCCACCATGACACACACACATGCAACATATGGGAGTAGTAGTATATCACTACACATGAGTATCACGTATAGTATGTGTGCCATATATTGCTGACATAGTCTGCTGATATCCTGTTTGTGTTCTCTTCCAAGGAGATGGCACGTCAGCATAATCCCGCCTACTCTGCAGCGGAAGATGAGGAGATCCACCACAGCCTGGTGTGGGAGTATGGCATCCTGTTTTCCTGCACCAGTCAGAATCAGCAGGAGAGGGCTGCACTGTGGCAAGACCTTGGTTAAA
>NC_056737.1:1457191313-1457226313 GCF_019279795.1 Protopterus annectens
TCCCGTGTGCCACACATTCACAGCCTGTAGGGCTACACAACACACCTGCTACAGACGTGTCAGGTACCTGTCTTGTGCTGCACTGGGGTCCCGCTCAACAGGCTGTATCTGGTGAAGGTCACAGTGATATGCCTCAGGGGCACTATGGTCCACCACAGCACACATGCATACAGGTCAGTCAGAGGCATGGACACATATGACTCAGTCATTGACCATGCCAGTATGGCTGACCTGAGACATACCTCCCTGGACTACATGATAGGGAACATAGAATGGATCTCTCAGCATGTGGCACAGGCCAGTATGAGCCTGATCTTGGTTGCCAACATACCCTCACCAGGTATGCTACCACTATATGTGGGAAGGGTGTTGTATGTCTACATTATGCTCAGTCTCCAATGTCATTCATAGGGTATCCGCTCGCTGTCAACGTGTGCTTACATGCTAGGGAAGCCACAATGATGTGCAAGGGTCATCTTGCACATGACACCCATGGCCCGATGTATAATGGCAAAGCTCCTTGATACACACATACTGCCTTATGCTGCAGGACATGGTTTACATAGCCACCTCCGTGGGTATCACACAGGTTAGGACACTAACAGTGCTGCTACACAACAACAGCAGTGTACACCGCAAGATGCATGCACCGGACACTGTCCTCAGCACGATGAACTGCAATGTCTGTGCAGTACCAGATTCCTGATTCATGGCTCACAGGTGTTACCCATCACTGACAGGTTATGCCCCATACCATGCCTGTCGTCCCCTACACATGTAACACACATGGACAGGGGGGTGATATCCCAAGGCACCACAGATACACACACCTCCAGGTTGTTGGCACAGCACAAAGCATCAGGGCCTAATCATGTGCAGCTAACAGTGTGTCGGACTGCCATCTGGTTCGTAGCTTGGCACACACAACCCTCCCATACACAGGAAGACCACCTATCCTCCATAACAACACTGGCAATATGACAGTCTCAAGAACTGTGTTTATATGGCTGGACTGCATCCAGCCAAACATTGTGCGTGAGCATTACTGTAGCTACAACACACTAGTTGAAGGGTTCACAGCATGTGGTCACTAAATTGCAGTGGAATTACATGTTACCACTACCACAACAGTTGGGAACATGCAGCACCTGTACATCGACTACATGTACACTATATGGCCCAGACCAGATGTGTATCCCCTGCTGTAGGTATTTTACCATATACACCCACACTGTATAGACACATACCACGTGCAGACCCTGCACAGTAAGACACAGTCACATTGGTATACATTGCAAATACCATTTATCCACTCGAGGCATGTGTCAGACATGGTAACTACTGCAGGTCACAGGTATTTATGTGTATGTGTCACACACATACATCATGTGTGCAATGCCATTGCTGGATTAGGCAATGGCATGCATTGTTATGTACAAAGACCCACACAAGATCATAATGTGTGACACAACCACATGTGGCAGTTGTGGGTTACCAAAACATACCTATCTGTACTCTGACAATGGTAATAGACACAGTAGCAGAGTGCACTATTGGCATTACTAGCCAACTAGCCCTGTTTGGCTGTGCTGATAGTGTGGTGACATCCCCTGTGTTTACTGGGGAAATATGCAGCATCTGGTGTATTGTAGTATTTGCCAAATGGATCTGTTCTCTCACACTTGCATTTACACACACCCTACTACCCCCCCCACACACACTTACCATTTGCAGGATTCATTCCCCTACTTAACTAAGTCACAACATGTAAGAGAGATGCATTAGCGAAGCGCACTATTCGGATTACTAGATAGTTCCTCTTCTCTGGCTGTACTTATAGGGTGCTGACAACATCAGTATTTTGAAAGAGTAATGTGCATCAGGTAGTGTGATCTCCTGATTGCCAAAACTAACATGTTTTTTATATGGAAATGCACACACACAAACTCCCCACATCCAAACACTTGCAGGTTTTAAACCCCTACCTAAACATGTTATGGCACTTGGGAGTGACGCTGTAGCAGGTTGTGCTATTTTGAGTACTGGCAGACATCTCTTCTCCAGCTGTATATATAGGGTGCTGTCATCATCACTGTTTGGAAAGGGTAATGTGCATCATGTAGTGTGATCCCCCGATTTCAAAAAAAGCACATGTTTTTCATACAGAATTGCACACACACAGAGTCCCACCTCCAAACACACACACATGCCATTTACAGGTTTCAAACTCCTACCTAACTATATTATGACACTTGGGAGAAGCACATTAGCAGAGTGCGCTATTCGAATTCCTGGGAGGTTTTCCTTCTCCTGCTGTACTTATAGGATGCTGACATCATCAGTGTTTAGAAAGGGGAATGTGCATCCTGTTGTGTGTTCTCCTAGTTGCCAAAACAGATATTTTCTTCATATAGACTTGCACACACACTAGCCCCTTACACACACTGAGCATTTGCAGGATTCAAACCCCTATCTAACTATGTTCTGACACTTGAGACGGATGCATTAGCAAAGTGCGCTCTTTGCATTACTGGGAGAGTGCCTTTCTCCTGCTGTACTTATAGGGTGCTGACATCATCTGTGTTTAGAAAGGGGAATGTGCATCCTGTAGTGTGTTCTCCCAGTTGCCAAAAGGGACATTTCCCTCACAAAAAATTGCACACGAACTAACCCCCCCTCATCTAAACACACACACTTGCAGGATTCAAACCACTATCTAACTATGTTATGACACTCAAGTCAGACGCATTAGCAGGGTGTGCTATTTGCATTACTGAGAGGCTTCTCTTCTCCTGCTGTAGTTATAGGGTGCTGACATCATCTGTGTTTAGAAAGGGGAATGTGCATCCTGTAGTGTGTTCTCCCAGTTGCCAAAAGGGACATTTCCCTCACACAAAATTGCACACACACTAACCCCCCTCATCCAAACACAGACACTTTCCATTTGCAGGATTCAAACCACTACCTAACTATGTTATGACACTCGAGTCTGATGCATTAGCAGGGTGTGCTATTTGCATTACTGGGAGGTTTTTCTTCTCCTGCTGTACTTATAGGGTGCTGACATCATCAGTGTTTAGAAAGGGGAATGTGCATCCTGTAGTGTGTTTTCCTAGTTGGCAAAAGGGATACTTCTTTCATACAGTCTTGAACACACACTAACCCTCTCCACACACACTGAGCATGTACACAATTCAAACCCCTACCTAACTATGTTATGACACTTAAAACAGACGGATTAGCAGAGCGCACTATTCGCATTACTGGGAGGGTTCCCTTCTCCTGCTGTACTTATAGGATGCTGACATCATCAGTGTTTAGAAAGGGGAATGTGCATCCTGTAGTGTGTTTTCTCAGTTGCCAAAAGGGACATTTCCCTCTCACACACACAAACCCCACTCATGCACACACTAAGCATTTGCAGGATTCGAACCCCTACCTAGCTATATTATGATACTTGAGAGAGGCGCATTAGCAGAGCACACTATACGAATTAGTGGGCATCTGTTCTGCACCTGCAGTATTTAAAGGGTGCTCACGTCTTTATTTCTACAGAGGTATGTACATGTAGTACTATCTGTCAGGTGGGGGATAGCATAGATATGCATTTGCAGCCACCTACGTCAGGGTCAGATATGCACATCGCACTGGCAGGTTATGTTCTATACCATGCTTTGGGACCACAGGACCTGTAATACACAACACAACCAGTCCAGAACACCACACCCACATCCAGGACACACACTTAGCTTCCCTGGGAACAGTGCCAGAATATGCAGGTGTTCACATACACCATTCCAGTTGTTAACATCAGGTACAGGCATATTGTGTGTGAGAACTACTCAGGCCTCTACCACTTTACCCTACAGCCACTACAATTTGTGGGTCCATGTGCTATGGCAGAACCACACACCACAGCCACATGGGGGAATACATATTGCACCTGTCCATCTGCAGCGGGGGTACTCACTGTTCCACACCAGAGGTAGACCACCATTGTTGATATCTGACCATACCCACCTTTCCCTGGACATCCATATTCCATCTCCACCCCCAGGCAAGGTTGTCACTGCACACAAACTGTATTTAGCACAAGCAGACTCTACACTTGTGAAGACTGGGGTGGACGACTTCAGAGGACCCATGCTGGGGGACTATACTGGCCACTCAACATAATCCTTGACAATTGCATTCTATGAGCATGTGTACGGTTTGCATTGGTCATGCTATCCCACATATACCCATGACTGCTCCACAACAAGACACCTGTCAGCTGTACACCAGCCATATATGCACCGTACAACAGACAGAGTGACCTAATACATTGCAGAGCTGTAGCCCACACAGGGAGGACATCTGTGAAAAGTTCCGGCATGGCACTTCATTCACACATACTCATTACAACACAGTGTTGACAGTGGAATCATCCAGAGAATGCAGATAGGGCTCCCCTCAGTCTGTTATTGATGAACACCTACTGTCACAGATCCTCAGCAACCCTCTCACAGCACACACCGACAACATGGCTGTGGCTTAGCACATTCAATCCCTGGGACCTCCACAGTGCCCCTGCTTGACAGAGGCACAGCTCACTAGCCTCACATGTTGCCTTCTGTGACCTACTTTACAGTGGCAAAGTAGCCTACTGTCCTGGGGATGCAGATGCCAAGCACACTCTGGCTGAGCTGTCATTCCCTAGGGCAACAAGCCTAGTATTGACCTCTACACCCATATGTTCAATTGTCGGATGCACAATATTTGTTGCGCTGTTCTACTGTTTGCAGGTCTTTATTGCCATAGCATTCCCTGTTCCTATGACCAACTTGTGTATCTGTGGAAGATGTTTGCATATGACGGCGATCCACTATATCACTTATGTCTCTGTAGTCATTTACTGTGTGCACTGGGCAGATTCCTGTGTTGTGGTTGGTTCCTGGACTGACACGTACAAATACTAGATATGTGTGGCAAACTGCTAAACGGAGATATGGCCTAAGTGTGTGAGCATGCCCAGTTCAGCCTTTCCATGGCATGTTGTCTGACATATGCCTCATTTATCAAAGTGTGCGAGCATGCCCAGTGTGAGCTTTCCATATGTTGCACTCTGAAGTCCACCACATATTTGGGTGTGTGTGAACTTCAACAATATCTCACATTTATGGTTGTGTGTTGGGTGTCATGTTGTGTACTAACTGGCCAACTGCTTTCTGTCTGCCACAACAGGCATTATACTGTGCCTGCAGGGATTGCATGGGATACTTTGCAGACAGTTCTCAACATACTTTCATAATGACCTAACACTGTAGTACCGTATAGTGTACTGGTTCAGTACTTTCACTGTGGTGGACAGTATCCTGGGCATTAGTCCTATGACTGCTTGACATCTTCATAGTGAGCACAACAGACTGTGTAGGGGCCAGTTGTGCACATATGACCATGTTGCATTATGTTCAGATATGGACTACCTACACCAGGGTCGTCCAACATTGCTAGTGTATTCCACAACATGGGTGGACATTGGCAAACACTAGCAATGTTCCCTAGGCCATTTCTGATGCTAGTCACAGGGTGTGTTTGTCCTTCGACACACATTGTAACTGGAGTTTGCCATGACATATGTCATGGTTAGTATACTGTGCCTCCGTCTACCTCTGACATAATAGTGATACCCAGGGTTAGCCTACCATCTCCCATCCACTCATCAGGATTCCTCTTGAGGGGTGTCGATATGTGACTCTCTGGCTGACCTGTACCAGGAGTTTACTGAAGAGTGGGGGTGCCTTCTGTGTTGTGGATCATTCTGTACAGCTTGTCCTATGTATGTCAGTGCTGGGGTTCAGGTCTCTCATGTGCATAGCTCACTGCCATTCAGATTGTACAAGGTGCAACATGTTCATTCATTCCAGGTTGGACATGGCTTCATACATCAGGCACAGCTTGCCTGTAGCTGGGCAGTATGGCGGTGTGTGGGGCTGCAGTTTGTTTACTCAGGCAACACATGGCATCTGTTCATGCTCTTTGCTACTCCTGGTGGGGTACTGTTGTGGACTTTACAGTTGATGGAGGTGTCTGCTGCGGTATATCCCACAGGGGCTATTGTAGTCACTTGTGACGCTGATGGAGGATGAATGCAGAGCCACAGTGAGTTCCCCTTATCTACATCTGCCAACCTTCATGTTTGGGTGGGTATATAGTATATGTTTCTGCGAACACTGCAGCCACATGTTTGTCCAGTGCAGGATATCTATCACCTTTTGTACCCAGGTCTCACATTACATGTTAGGTACGTCATGGGTTAACACCTGTGTGGTAATTTGTGGGCACTTACTGTATATCCACGGTGGTTGTCTATACACAGTTTTGCAATTAGCTTGCTGACATGGCTATGGCTACAGTTGTCTGTTTGTAGGTGGTCCTTTTGTGGGTTGCTTGTGTCAGCTGGGGGTCAGATATGGTGGGCTGTTTGTACTCATCTGCATACATGTTCAGTCACAGTCCTTCCATGTTGGCCTATACCTATGGGACATATATACAGAACGGGGGGGGGCAAAACCAGGCCTTGTGGGATGCCACTCATATCTGCTTTGTAGTCTGACATGGATGTGGCATGTCTGACCATGTCAGTTCTATTCTTGGTCTGGTTTGCAACCCCTCTACTGACATAGGGGTATATATTTAAGCTGGTGAGCATATCCATACTGAACTCGTATGGTATTGTCTAGAAGCATGTGCACGGTCCAGCTACACTGTGTGGACCATGTTGCCCTCATCAATGACCTTAATGACTGCTTCAAATGGGTCAGACATGTTTAGGGGCAGGTTCTGCAGTTACGACAGCCACACTGTGTAGGGTCCAGTATCAGTAGGTCCACAATATCCTTCTGTCTACGGTACATACTGATCCTTTCCATAGCTGTGCAGAACAAGCTTGTCAGGATCCTGGGCTGGTAGTTTGGAGTATCCATTCAGGCAACACCTTTGTTGTGATGGACCACTGTTGTTGTACACTGCTCTTTGGGTACATATCCTGTGGTAAGGCTGACATTGGGCAGTAGTGTGATTTGGCATTCCGTTATTCTTGGAGTCCATGTTGGCCTCAGCATAGGACACCATCACATACCTTTGCTGCTGTGTGTTCTGCATGATGGCTGTTACCTCAGCATCTGCAATGTCAGGGGACCATCAGTCTGCTGGGATAGGTATTATGCACTCTGGGGGGGGGGTGTTTGCACTGCACCTGACAGGTTGTATGTTAGCAATATGTGTGTGTGTTTGGTATGTTGTTTGTAATATCTGTGTGATTCGGAGCATATCTGTGGATGCCCAACATGGTTCCTACCATCAGTTGGGTAAGCCTTGTGATTATTCTAAGTGTCCTGTACGTTTTGTATCTTCATAGGTTCATGGGTTTATACTAGGCTATACACCCTAGGCCATTAGTAAGCCTAGCCAGAGTGTGTGTGTCTTTCGCCACCCCTTGCTATGTTCTATTATGGCCATTTATGAAGTTCTTCACTGTGCCTCTGTCTGGTCGTGACACAGTGAGGACCCCCAGTATACATGTACGGTCATCCATCCACTTGGCAATATTCCTGTTGAGGGGTGTCAGTGAGGGGCTCTGCCTACCATGGATTGGGATCCTGTTTCTGGGTGTGGGGAGCCTCTGGGTTATGTATCTGTCCCTCCAGCACATCTTATTTCATTATGTGTTGAGGCTGACATCTGTGACTCTCACAGCTCCAATGGCTTTGATTTCCTGTGGTGGAGCATGTCCATTACTCCTGTGTTGGACATGGCCTTGTACAACAGACATACAATGCCTCTGTATAGGCAGTCTGTGACTGCAGTCAGCTGGGGTGTCTACAGCCAGGCAGCATATGACATATATTTCACACCCTTTATCCTGTTGATGGGGTAACTATGAGGTCTTCCGAACCGCTGCAGGTGTCACGTACGGTACATCCCATATGAGTCATTGTACTAGATTATGGATCTGATAAGGGAACAGTACAGCGGCACAGTGACCTCTGTTGATGTAGATGTGAATCCTTTCATGATACGGTGTCCAATATCGACAATCTTCATAGCCACACTAGCATTGTGAGTGTCACATGACAGATTACTGTCGACCTGTGTCCCTAGGTCCCTGATTACTCCTTGCATACATAATGGTTTGACACCTATGTGGTAATTTGTGTGTACCTTGTCTGGTATTTGGTGGGACATTCATACTGTCCAGTGTCTTCAGGATGTCTGGGTGGAGTTCTTGTGTGTGAGAGTGTGGTCTGTCGCATGCTACAGACTGTACAGCAGTTTTGACTACAGTTAGGTGCACATGGGTGGTCTCCGCTGCTTTGTGCATTGTCAGTTACCTGGCCATATGGGTGTCTGTGCTGCATATGGATACTCCCCCTCCTTTGATGTTTTGGTGCAGGTGTTGGGGCCATAACACATGATATGTGGTATAACCTAGTAGTGCCGGTGTGCTATCACTAGGCTTGCAGCAGGCTTCTGTCACTGCACAGATATCGATGTTCTTCATAATGGGAAGTGCCTCAGGGGCATGCATATTGCAGTTTACACATCTGGCATTGGTCAGCATTACCCTTATGTTTCCTACCACTTATGTTTTCTAGGGTGGTGTGTAGTCCTTTTGGCCTTGCCTACATACGGCTCTATGGAGGTGGCAAAGGCCTTATCCAGTATCCAGACGCACACGGGTAACAGGTGCAAGCCATCCCTGGAACAGCAGCATGGCTTGTCATGCTTGACATCTCAAGCAGACAGACATTAGACCCTCTTGGACTGACAGCTGTAACTGTGCCAGCTGTTAAACATGAGCATTCTGTGTTTGTACTGTGGCATCATTCTTGGTGAGGGTTGGATGCTGCACACAGCCAGTGTCATACCGGCCTGGGGTACATACTCAGAGGGACCATCCATGTCTCTTTTCATGTTGACCAGGGAGGTACATCTCAGGTAATTCACACCAGCATGGACATTGAGTGCATCATATTTCTGCTTGCTTTGGGGTGACCTGCGTACTTGTGTTATGTGGCATTTTATGGCAGCCTACAGGCAGCTTACTCTAGCCTTTCCCTTGTTCAGTCTGGTGAGTGGGACAGCAGTGTGTCTGCCTATACAGACACCTATTATGACTGTATCAGGCATGTTGTTTCTCCTTCTGGCCTGTGACTGTTTGGCACACCAGCTTTGCGTACTATTCGTTGCATGTGCTATGTTTGAAGGTTGTGGTTGCTTGCGATCTGCTTTGGAGGCTTCTGTTGGTGTGGTGTGTTTGTAATTAAGGCCTCCAGGAATATTTGTCTGTGTTTATGTGTTTGGTTTACAGTTGTGGTAGGTCTATGTGGGACTGGGTTTGTGGTGTATGTGGTTACCTTCTCCTCCTGACTAGTTTTGACAGTACTGAGTTGGTGGAGCTCAACCTCTGGTTTGGATGCATGGTTGCATCTATCACATATATTTGTATTTATTGGAGGGTGTTGTGGTTGTCTGTGTACTTGGGACTGGTGTCACATTGCCTCTGGATTCACAGATTCTACTTGTTGTGGCTGGACTTAGTGGATTGTATTTGTGGACATATGTTATTGCCATACTACTGGTCAGTGATTACTTCCCTTTTTATGTTTGCTCTATCATGTGGTAGCTTCCTCATTCTCTTGCATGGTTTGGTAATGGCTGGAGTCCAGCATGCCAGATGCCTGCGTGTATGGCATTGTGTGTTGTTGTTATTTGTGATTGCATACTCCAAGCATTCCTGGCTGTGTTCATGGAATGTCTGTATAACATGTTCTGTGGTGTGTCCCATATTCTGCACTTGCACAGGACATTTTGTGGATTCAACATCGGTTTTGAGGGCTGCAACTTATGCTTTACACATGTTTTTCACTGTGGTATTCTGGCCAGGGACTGGGGTCAGGATGTGTATATCCAGTGTGATTACTCTATGGTCTGGTCTTACCAGTGAGGGGTACACTTCTCATCTTGCCATCCAGTACACATGTTGCTGATTATCACATCCAGTATGCTTACCCCTCTTGTGGGAGTGGTACATTGTTCCTGGGCATTTTGGTTTATGGATTCTGGGAAATTTTCTCCTACTGTGTTGGTGCTAGTATAATGCTCCCGGTGTATGTCTGGGTATTTTCAGTCAAGCAATATAATGTGGTTTGGGGGGCTTGATATATTCATGTATTCCGACATAGGCCAGGTGCAGTTCCTGGTATTAGGACAGTAGTCTGCAGCAGGCTATATACTGGGAGGTGGTTTTAGCCATTGGTATTTGACCATGGCTAATCCATGCTGCTTCTTGTTGTGGTAACAACATGGGGGTGTGGTTATGCTTGACATTTCTTGCTAGTCACCCTCCTTTTGTAGCTTGTTCCATGTTTTGCGGCTGTACAGCACAGTATGAGGTGTGACCTGGTATTGTTAGGGTGCTGATGTGAGCTTTGACCCAGTTCTCTATTACAGGACTGGTATCTACATTCTCCATACTGTGTGCGTTTACACTGCACACATCTTGCTGTTTAGACATCTGTCATTGGGTAGCATTACATCTAGGTTCCTATCCCTTGTAGAACCTATGAAGGTGGGTTTGTGTTTTGAGACTTACCTATTCAGGGCATGCGGTGGGTACTGACAGCCTTTGCCAGTATCCATGGGGCATGGCATGATAGGTGCACACCACCCCTAGCAGGTGGTGCATCATGTCATGCTCCGCATGTCTTCCCAGCCTGAAACACATTGGCTCCCCTTTGACTAACTGCATTACTTAAGCCAGTTATTACACTTGATCATCCCATCGTCATTTTGTGGCTTCATGCTTGGTGAGGGTGGATGTTAGTCAGGGTGCTCATGTGTGCATATAGTACATGGTGTTACATTACTTAACACATGGCATTCATGCCTCAGGTGGTGCTGCAGGGCTGCCTCTGTCGGATGTGCATATTACACTTCCCTGTACATGTTTGTGAGCAGGTCATGTCATTTTAGGCATCCATGTTATTATTTGAGTGAGTCAGAGGGGGTATCATTCCCAGGGTTCCTACTGAGCCAGTGTATGTGCTATGCTTTGCCTCTTTGCCAAGGCCAGGGCATACTGGGCACGCCTCCTTCTGCCTACTGGGGTAGGCTCAGGTTGTTCCTCCTCCGAGTCACGCCTGCCTGTGATGGCCTTGGCAATGGTGGGGGGCTGTTTGGCCCGGCCCTATGCTGGTCCTGCTGCAGCTGTTTTCACAAGATCATATTATGTAGCATAGCACATACCATGACAATTTGGGTACATGTAGTTGGTGTGTACTGCAAGGCTCCACCAGATGTGTCCAGACACCGGAACCATGACTTGAGCAGCCCAAACACACTCTCTATTACATTACGTGTTTGTGCGTGTGCCTCATTATGGCGTTCCTGTTCAGGTGTGTGTGCGTTTCTGATGGGTGTCATCAGCCACGGCTCCAGTGCATAACCTGCATCCCCCACTAGGTGTCCGTGTGGGATGTCCCCATTGGCAAATGTCTGGTACAGCTGCGTCAAATGCCAGATGTGAGAATTGTGGTAACTCCCAGGGCAGCCAGCACACACATTCATTATTATGCCCTGGGCATCACACACGACCTGGCAGTTGATGGAGGGGAAGCCCTTGCGGTTAATGTAGGCCCTACCCCACTCACCAGCTGGTGCTTTGATGCGTATGTGCGTGCAGTCTATTGCACCCACTACCTCAGGGTATTCCGCTATTTGCTGGAAGAGATGCATATTGCTGGCCAATACCTCACGGGCATTGGGGAAATATCCATGATCACCGACATGTGCTGACATGGTATCCATGAACTGGTGCAGTACCCTGGAGGCTGATGCCTATGATATCCCCATCATATCACCAGTTGGTCTCTGGAAGGTACCTGTTGCTAGTATTCTTAGGTCAACACATACCTTGGTTTCCACTGGGATGGGTTCCCCTCTGTTGGTTCTGTGAGTGAGGCGTGGTCTGTACAGCTCAACTATTTGCTGCAGGAGCTGTCTGTCCACTCTATAGCGCTCTACTATCTCCAGCTCATGTAACCCGTGGTAGGTGACCCTGGGCCTGTACACTCTACTCTGCCTCCTCACTGTGGGTTGTCTGGCACCATCTGCATTGTCACCACCCTCAGCAAGTCGCCTATGTCTCATTATGACAGCTATGGCAGCCCCTAACATTTCTGCTCTGAGTGAAGCTTTTTCAGTTTACACTTCTATTAGCTTACTCCTGTCTTGCAGTGTCTCTTAAGAGAAACATCCTGCACTACTGTTTGCAGAGTTTTAAGTGCTGGGCTGGGCTACTATTCTGCCTGTGTAATTGCCTACTTCTAATTGTTTTCACCTGCTAGCTTCAGCAGTTATCCCTGCTAGCTTCCTATTAATTCTGTTGCTTCCTTTTTCCTCTCTGTTTCCTCAGGGGGGAGCAACGTGCATACCATCAGAAACACGCTCACAGTGGCTTACACGCACGCACACGTGCTTACACGGTTCAGAATCTACTTATTCAGGTTAAAACGCGCGTAAACCCGTGCAAACACTTTTACACATCTGCCAACAACCTCCAACATATTCAGCCTGCCCTACACATGCGCACACCCGCGCAAACAGTGTTAAACGTCTCCCAACACGCTCCCACATGCTCAGTCTGCCTTACACGCATGCACACTGCCCTACTCGCGCTTCATGGCATGCACATGTGTGCATGCATGCCCAGCAAGAAACTTTGGTGTAAGTAACAGTGTACACCTTCCATTTCTTGACTTTCCCATGCTTATCTTGTGGCACTCCTCTTTCCATGATCTGTGTCTGTCATCTGTCATGTTACACTGACCTCCAATGAACTGCATTTCTTTCTACCATTCCCCCCTGTGATGTCATCTATCTCCTACTCTATTCCTCCCCCTTATGTATCTCTTACACTACTCAGACTGTGCTCATTTGCTATGTGACTGTGAGATTCAGTATCCTAACCCTCATTTACATGAGATTGCCTACTAATGCTTAGTTACATGTCTTAGACTCAGCTTCCCCCCTTAGCAACCACTACATGGTGGCCATGTTGTTTTTGGTCTGCTGGTCCCTGCATTTCCATTCCATGTATTGCATGAAACCCACATTTGTGGGTTTATAACCTTCTTTTTTATGATTTTATACAGCGCAGCCCGTTTGTGCGGTGCTGCGCTGGGTTTAAACATCGGCGATTGCCGAAAAAAAAATTATAATTTTAATATTTTGGCATTGGGTTATATTGCCAATGGCCACATATTTGGCCATTGGCATGCTGCCTGAGTCATATGCACCCTTTTTTGGAGCTGACATGGCTCCATTGTGGAATTTGCAGAAACGTACTCAGTTGTCAACTGAGTACATTTCTGCAGCTAAAACATCTCTTACATGGACTGGTTTCTGCTTTGTGGATCGCTAATGTACCTAATTTGCATACCTTTCGGCTGCAAGTGAGGTATTTAGCATGTCCACGCCCAGTCCGTGTAAGAGACGTTTTAGCTGGTCTCTTACACGGAGTTTAGGGCTGTTCCTGGATCGCGAGGCTTGCATGGAGTGTTGCACGTCTCTTACACTCCGTGCAAGCCTTCATGAATCCTGCCCAATTTTGGATACGTTATTGTCAGAACTGGATAGGTTGGGACTTGAAACCATATATTAGCATGCATATGTTGAAAACAGATATATTATCACCTGTACCGTGATGTTCTATAACAATATAATTACAGCTATGAATGAAAAAGTGTGTTGGGATTTAATTTATATAGATTTAACTTCAGCATTTGACAGGGTCATATGCATAACACTGATCAATAAATGAGTACAACTAGGTATTGATGCACTACTTGATAGGATGCATGGCTTACAAATAGGACATGGCAAGTATCACACAGCAATTGGACTGGCAAAATCCTTGGTTGCAGTCAGGGTGTCCCACAGGGCTCTGTCCTAGTCTCTTACTTGTTTAGATTGCATCTTTCAGACCTAACTTTTTCATCGGATGTGTTCTATGGTATATATGCAAATGATCTTAAATTGGGTAAACTGATTACGTGTATTACAGATAAGGCATGTCTGCAAAATAACTTGACTAAATTGACCATTTGGACACAGGAGAATAATATGCTGATAAATACATCAAAAGCTAAGCATATGAGATTTAGTAGGCATAAATTGAAAGGTGAATATTTAATACAGCATATAGTGATTGAAACTCTAGACTCATTTAAGGACCTGGGTATATGCGTAGATTCAGCTATGAATTTTTCTAATCATATCAACCAATTGGTTAATGATAGTTATAGAACTATAGGTTGTATAAAATTATTCATAAAGTCTAGGAAATCAAAAATAATGAAGTCATTGTTTGTTAGTTACATTAGACCCATACTTGAGTATGGAATAACAATATGGAAACCCTATAAGAAAACAAGCATGAGTAAACTGGAAAGAGTATAATGGAAATATACCAAGGGTATCCATGGATGTGAAAATTTAAGTTATTATGAAAGTCTAAAATATCTGAACTTGTACAGTGTCTCTTATAGATATCTAATATAAGTTCTTATTCAGGTATACAGGCCATTTTGTAACAGCTACCTCTGGCAATCTTTGCGGTTAACAAAAAGTACTAGAGAATCATCAGATAACCTATGTAGATGATTCTATAGGAATGAGAAGTGTACTAATTGGTCCTCTGACAGAGTAGCTGATGCATGTAACAGACTACCAAATTACATTAAAGCAAGTACTAGTTTAGATATTTTTAAGAACAGCCTGGATACTTATTATGGGAACAAGTGTTTTGGTATATTGGCAAGCTAGAAGGGCATTAATGCCCATGCTTGAAATATTTGTTTGTATCGCTTGACTGCTATTTTTACTAATAAAGTGCTCCTTGTTGGTGACATTGCTTCATTCCTTGGTTCCTTGCTGTTTGCTTTTTCTTGTTTTTGCTGTTTATGGCTTCTGGAGGAGGCTTGCCACCAGTTACTATGGACCTTGCATCGCAAATATTAACAGGGATTTGGAATCTAATCCTATTGTTGGAACAAATGAACCAGCAAATGCATTGGGGAAACAGTTTTTCTACAGTTGCTAATTCCAAAGGCAAACATGGTTCAGGCTCTTTTAATTTGCCATTAATGCAACATACTGGAGTTGATACTATTGTTGGATTTGGTAACCATGAAGGGACTGATTTTGAGACATGGAAAGCAGATGCCTTTGAATTTTCTTTGGTTAATCAAGGTGAGCCTAGTCATAGTCATGATGTTATTGGTGAACTTACATTCTCTGAGCTACTAAGGTTATTTGAAGAAAAACTTTTTTCTTTTAAGAAATTGCAGCTTGAAAATGCATACCTTAATGAAAATTTAAAGAAAGGGCTGGTTCCAAAGGGGTTGCACCTGTGGTGGTTTCACAATGGTGTGCAGAAGGATTTAGAATTCCACAAAGTCTTGATTAATGTTTTTAACAAAGCTGGGTCAGATATTATGCATTTAATTATTCACAAAAATGATGTGCCATTGACAAGCTTTCCAGAGATCTAGATGTTCTCAACAACAGTTTGGCAAATGATGGCTTGTTCAAATATTATTTTACTTACTACACCAATATGTTTAAATAGATAGATGATCTCTGTCAATCTATTAAGGATCGTAAAACAAAAACATTACATAGAGACGTGAAAGCCTTTGCTAAGGGGTGTGCTTATCCAGAACCGGCATTTTCGGCATTCCAGCAGCATAATGAATCACACCCACTTAATGATGTACAAGGAGAGGTTTCTAATTCTCGTGAGAATAGTGACGTATCCTTTACAATGCAACCTAATTCAAAAGAGCAGCTTGTAAGAAGGTTGGAGAGACTTTGGGGTAAAAAAGAACAAAATAATAGTTTAAAAGCTAGTAAAGTGTTCAATAATACATCAGTACAAGAGTCAGCTAACTCTAAATTCGAGCATTTGGGTGCACATCCTAAATCGACATATGTCAACAACAACAGATTCAAGAAGAGCCATTTGTGGCAGGAAGGGCAGGAAAAGGTAGACCTTTTGAACTGAATGGTAAGTGAGACAAACAGTTTTGGTATTAACTGTTCTGTTACAAGTCAAGAACAAGTACAGAACAGTCAACAGACTTTTGTTGCCTCTTTTAGTGAAGTAGTTTCTGAAAATACAGACATTGTTTTTGATTCAGGAAGAGAGCTTTATTCAACAAAAGTGAAGATGGGGTGTAATGAATGTTCTAATTGTGTTAGTAGTGAGACTTTTCTAGAAGCTACTTTTTGGCCACCTGCTGATGTTTCTGATGTTAGTTATATGTTGGTGGTCCACTATGGTTATGAACAAATTTCAAACAGTGGCAATATGGAAACCAATGATATGAATATGTTTTCTTTAGGTGATTTATCTGGTCTGGATGTGGATAAAGTGGATGGGGTAAATGTCAACATAGTGTCCACCCTTATCCATAATACAAACAATGAATTTACCATTTACAATTATTCTAATATAAATCACACCACTGATTATGCTGACATTTTATGCAAAGGGTTAAGCTTTGTGCCTGCTAAAAGAGTTGATTTTGCTGCAGTCCTGATTGACCTTAAGTTATTTAATAGAAAACTAAATTTATCATTGTGGTTTGATTCATATACTAGCAATACACTAGTTAATAATGCTGTGAGCCTTAAAAAAGTGAAAAATTTTAACCCACCCCTTTAATAACTGGCTTCTTTTATTTGAGAAATTGTGTGAAAAAGATATACATCAGATTTTTAAAGATGTGAATAACTTAGATGCTAACAATCTTAGTAAAAATAGAGGAGCAACTGTTTCTTGAATTATGTGCAAACAAAAATATTATGGTAATGAAGCCAGACAAAAGGTGGTAGAATTGTCATTATGGATCTTGATGACTATAATAACAGGATGTATGAATTGTTATGTGCTGCTAGTTATGGCCAACTTTCTTGGAAGGAGCTATTCTAAGATAGATGCCAGCTTGTATGACATGTTATCTTAGTAATAATAATTTGTAGTAGCTGACATTTTTGGGATCAGGAAAAATTCATAAAGACATCCACAACCCACTTATGAGACCAATAGTGGATACCTGAAGAAGCAAAACCTTCTGCATAGTTAAATTTGTAAATGGTTAGTTAAAGCACTCAGTTAATCAAATCAGACAGGTTTGTAGAAATTCATGGGATTTTCTATTAAGAATGGGTAAAATTGAATTTTCTAAGGATTGCTTATTAGTAACCACTGATGTTCAGAATTTATATTTTGTCTTTCCACATAAGGAAGGGTTACAACGGTTAGAGAGTATTCTTTTTGATGTCGGCTTATTAGATACTGGTGAAATCAGTACAGTAATAATATTGATGTAAATGGTTTTAGTTAACAATTTTCTTTATTTTGACGAGCACTTGTTTAAGCAACTGAGTGGTGTAGCAATGAGGTCAACGTGAGTCCCTAGCTTTGCAAATCTTGTTATGGCGTATTGGGAGAAGAATTTTGTTTTCAATAGTCCTTTTAGTGCATGTTGGAATTTCTACACTAGATTTTTGGATGACATATTTTAATGTGGATTGATACAGTAGAAAGGCTAAATGAATTTTTGAAGTTTATCAACAAAAGTACATCCTTTCTAAGATTCATGCATTCAGTAGATAATGACAGACTTGCCTATTTGGATATTTTACATACTAAGGACTATAATAATGAGTGTTTTTCATCTGACATTCATCATAAAAGTACTTTTTCCAATTCATACCTCCATTATGACAGCTGGCATCCAGCATTTCAGAAAAAAAGATGTAGTTAAAGGCCAGCTGGTCAGGTTAGCTCGTATGATCACAAGTGATGGTATGTTTTATCAAGAGGTAGATAAATTGCTGAGCATGTTTCAGAAATGGGGGTACCCATCAGAGTTGTTGGTTATGGTGAAACAAGAGGTTTGCAATAAAAGAAGGAAGGGGATCTTTACCCCACTGTTACCAATGCCCTCTGGAGATTCTCAGTCAGGGGAGAGTAATTGTTTCAAAAGTAACAATAATAATAATACTAAAGTCAATTGAAATCAATTTGAACATTCTTTGTTTGTTACCTATTCCACAAACATATATGATTAACAGTCTCACTAACATTTTATTAAGTTGTATATTTGTGTGAAACTGGTACTTTAAAGTACTTTTTTAAGTATTTTAGAAATTATTGGCTGATTATTACAAGTATGGATAGTCTAAAGAAGAATATAGGTGAATGGCCGAAGATTGTTTCGAAAAGGCAAAAGTTTCAAAAATTTATTAGAGATGAACATGAATGGTAGAAAAGAAGTTAGGCCTAAGGGCATGTTCAGATGTAACCACTGTAGCCAATGTCAGTATATATTGGTTTGTGAATCTTTTAGGATTAATAGCAGGAAACACTTTAACTGTTCATCTAGAGGGTTGTGTATGGAGCTTAATGCCATTGTTGCAGTGCATTTTATATAGGAAAAACATTACATAAGTTGAAAGGTAGAATATATGAACACATAAATGATGTGGCTAAAGCCAAATTAACAAATTCCCTATATAGGCATATTTTGTGAGCCCCAGATCACAAATTTTATTTTGTTGTGTTAGATTATATTGACAAAGACCCTAGGAGATTCATTATAGATGACAATTTAAGTAAAAAGAAACTCATTTGGATTTTAAGACTCAGTGCTTTGGAAACCCCTGGTTTAAATGAATCTTGCTCATTAACACCGATTTTAAAGTTAAAAAAGTCTTGAAGGTTGATATATGTGCAATATTGATGTTTATTGTTGGTTTTGTAAATGATTAACAGTCTCACTAACATTTTATTAAGTTGTATATTTGTGTGAAACTGGTACTTTTAAGTACTTTTTTAAGTATTTTAAATGATTAGTTTTTACACTTGGTGTGAATTTTTTATTGGTTATATGAATTACATGTAGTAGTGGTATAGGGTCTATATTACACCGTCGAACTTCAAAAAGTTCGAACAATGTAATATTGAACTTAAACTTCTGAAACATTAAAATAGCGAACAGAAAGAACAGCGATTTTTTTCCAAGGAAAAAAATCTCTGTTCCCTAACAAAAAAAAAAAAAGCAAAAAAAAAAACCTCCAACCTAAAACTTAAAGTGGGGGGCTTTGCTCCCATACCCCCCTACTTAAATATACCAAATCCAAGATTGCACCACGGTGGAGGAAACAGCAAAGCCCCATAAATGGGCCACAGATTTTTTTCCCGTGAGAAAAAAATCGATTTGCCGTGGCTTTGCTATTTTCTGGTTTCGGGCGTTTATGTTTGAAATTACATCGTTTGAACTTTTTGAAGTTTGACAATGTAATTTAGATGCAGTGGTATGATGGCATTTAATAGTGGAATTTGCTGTGAAAGCAGTTCTGAAGAAGTCTTGTTTGGAAGATGAAAGCACTTGACTGCTGTTTTTATTAATAAAGTGGTCCTTGTCAGTGACATTGCCTAATTCCTTGGTTCCTGAATATTTGTATGTATATATGCATTTATGTATGTATGTTGGTATGCTAAGCAGTAGTTAATTCTACTAACACAATACTATACAGTAACAACAGCAATTCCTCAATTTATGTCAGAGTAGTCTATAATGGGGAACATTTACAAGTAGACATCCCCTCCTGTTCAGGATTGGTTTTCTGGAAGGCATGCAGATGACTCTGTGGCAGACCTGATGGGCTGCATTGATAGCCAGTAACAAGATTCACATCTGCAACCAGCTCATGACACAAAAAGCCATGGAAGGGCCAAATCAGCCTAATCAATTTCAAATATCCACCATCCATGTTCACAAAGGATCTGCAGGAATACATCTATATCTGCCTAGATGAACTTCTCAGGGTGTCTTTTCTTTCTTTCTTTCTTTCTTTCTTTCTTTCTTTCTTTCTCTTTCTTTCTTTCTTTCTTTCTTCTTAGACACAATGTCTCAACAAGTAAATGTGGACATAACAACAGCTATTATCAATGAACTGACACATCACACGCATGACAATAGCTGTAATGTATATATGGTTATGTGGAGTTTATATCACCATAGTATATAATTTCTAACATACCCATATAACAAAGGACATATCCCTATAGCATTCCAGTAGGGCAGCATGATGAAGGACTATGTTGCAACATGTGTTCTGCGAATGTTTGATAAATCATGGCTGTCATGTGTTTCACATCCTTGCACTAGTCTGCTATTTGTTAACCTGCATTCCATTTCAACTGTACTCTGTATATGACCCAAACAGACAATCTGCTTTGTAACACAATCATTTGTTTTTTGAGTTGCAGAACAGTGGTCAAAGTACAGCACACAGAGCCCCACAGTTCACACTTTAGTGGGCTGTTAGTGGCTGCTCCTTAGTCCTGATTTCAGGCATCCATTCTTGCACCCCTCACTGTTGTCCTCACACACCAGTTGGCAGGTAGCTATGGAGCCCCCCCATAAAAAATAATAAATCGCATTTATACAGAAAATACTCTGGGCTGGATTCACGAAGGCTTGCATGGAGTCTTAGAGTAGAGTAAGACTCCATGCAGCCATCATGTCCGACGAGCGATCCAGGAACAGCCTGTAGGGCATGTAAGAGAGATCCTAAAACGGCTCTTACATGGACAGGGCTGGGATATGCAAATTTCCTCAATTGCAGGCAAAAGGCATGCAAATGAGGTAGATTTGCGATTTAGGAAACCCGAACCTGTCCGAGTAAGAGCAGTGTTATTTGCAGAAATGTACTCAGTTGACAACTGAGTACCGTTCTGCGAATAGCAAAACGGAGCCGTGACAGCTCCAAATACAGGTTGCATCCAGTGCAGGAAGCATGCCAATGGCCAAATATATGGCCATTGGAAATGTTTCCTGATGCAATATGAAAATAAAAATTTTTTTTTTCGTCGATTTCTGATGTTTAAGCGTAGCGCAGTACCACGCAAACGGGCTGTGCTCTAAAACCCAGAATACTAAAAATTAAAACCCACAAATGTGGATTTTATTGAAATTGTTAATGTACAATGCAATGGAATGGCAGGCTGAAGACAACATGGCCACCGAGTAGAGGTTGCTAAGGGGGGAAGCTCAGTCTAAGACATGTAACCAAGCATCAGTAGGCAATCCTATGTAAATGAGTGTTAGGATAGTGAATCGCAAGTTTATATAGCAAATAAGCACAGTCAGTGGAGTGTAGGAGTAGGACATGGGGAGTAACAGAGTAGAAGATAGGTGACATCACAAGGGGGTATGTATGAAAGAAGTGAAGCTCATTGGAGCCGAGTGGCATGTGTCAGCTGTAATTTATACATCATGGAAATAGGTGTGTCAACAGGTAGGCTAGGGAAAGCCAAGAAATGGAAGGTGTATGCCTTGGATAACACCAAAGTTTCTTGCTGAATGGGTATGCACGCGTGTGCGTGTGTGTAAACCCGAGTAAGACAGAGTGCGTGTAAGCGTGAGTGCACATGTTTAAGCCGGAGTAAGCATGTATAAGGCTGTTTAAAGAGTTATAAGCATGGTTGCGCTGGTGTGCACGTGTTTTAACCCGAATAAGCAAGTTTTAGTCTGTGTAAGCATGTATGCGTGTGTGTTAGCTGCTGTGAGCATGTTTGTGCTTGTGTGCGCGGTGCTCCCCCCCCCCCCGAGTAAACAGAAAGGAAAAAGGAAGCAGAATAAATAGTAGGAAGCTACCAGGGAGTACTAGCAGAGCTAGCAGGTGAAAACAATCAGAATCAGGCAATTACACAGGCAGTACACTAGCCCAGCCCAGCCTAGCACTTAAAACTCTGCAAACAACAGTCCAGTATGTCTCTCACAACAGACACTGCAGTAAGCGAATAGAAGTGAAAACTGAAAAAGCTTTACTGAGACAAAGAAATGTTAGGGGCTGCCATTGCTGTTATAAGGCGACATATGCAACATGCTCTGGGTGGTGACAATGGAAATGCTGCTGGACAACCCACAGTGAGGAGTCGGAGAAGAGTGTACAGGCCCAGGGTAACCTACCAGGGGCTACATGAGCTGGAGATAGTGAAGCGCTATAGAGTTGACAGAGACCTCCTGCAGCAAATTGTTGAGCTGTGCAGGTCACGCCTCACACACAGAACCAACAGAGGGGAACCCATCCCAGTGGAAACCAAGGTATGTGTTGGCCTAAGAATATTAGCAACAGGTACCTTCCAGAGACCAACTGGTGATATGATGGGGGATATCACAGGCATCAGCATCCAGGGTACTACACCAGTTCCTGGATGCCATGTCAGCACATGTCAGTGATCATGAATATTTACCCAATTCCCATGAGGTATTGGCCAGCAATATTCGTCTCTTCCAGCAAATAGCGGAATACCCTGAGGTAGTGGGTGCAATAGACTGCACGCCCATATGCATCAAAGCACCAGCCGGCGAGTGGGGTAGGGTCTACTTCAACCGCAAGGGCTTCCCCTCCATCAACTGCCAGGTTGTGTGTGATGCCCAGGGCATAATACTGAATGTGTGTGTAGGCTGCCCTGGAAGCTACCATGATTCCCATATCTGGCATCTGATGCAGCTGTACCAGACATTTGCCAATGGGGACATCCCACATGGTCACCTAGTGGGGGATGCTGGCTATGCACTGGAGCCGTGGCTGATGACACCCATCAGAAACACACACACACCTGAACAGGAATGCCATAATGAGGCACACGCACAAACACGTAATGTAATAGAGTATGTGTTTGGGCTGCTCAAGTCATGGTTCCGGTGTCTGGACACATCTGGTGGAGCCTTGCAGTACTCACCAACTACATGTACCCAAATTGTCATGGTATGTGCTATGCTACATAATATGATCCTGCAAAAACAGCTGCAACAGGACCAGCGTAGGCCTGGGCCAAACAGCCCCCCACCATTGCCAAGGCCATCACAGGCAGAGCGTGACTCGGAGGAGGAACAACCTGAGTCTGCCCCAGTAGGCAGAAGGAAGACGTGCCCAGTATGCTTTGGCCTTGACAAAGAGGCAACGCATAGCACATACACTGGCTCAGTAGGAACTCTGGAAATGATACCTCTCTCCGACTAGCACATATAGTAAAAGGGATGCCTAAGTTGACACTGCCTGCTTTCAAACATGTACAGGGAGTGTAGTATGTGCATCCAACATAGGCAGCCCTGCAGCACCACCTAAGGCATGATTGCCATGTGTTAAGCAATGTAAAGTAGTGCTAAACAGCAATTACCACCATGTAGTATATGCAAACAAAATCGCAGACGCCAACTAGTACAACTGTGGTCAATGTTCAGTAATATTGGGCAACGTCCAGCAATGTTGGTGAATATTGAACAATGTCGGACAAGCCTGGTCTAAGTAGGGCATAGCTGAACAAAAGCCAACATGCTCATATTTGCTTAACGGGCCCTTAAGCAGTCTGGTCTGCTCAGTATGAAAATATAAAGCAGTAATGGACCTCGAACCCAGGATACTGTGCAGTATAGCCAAAGTACTGAACCACTAAACCATGGCGGTATTGCAGTGGTCAGCCTGTATAAAAGAATGTTGATAAGTCTATGCAAAGTATTTCATGGAAACCCTGCAGGCACAGCATAATCTTGTCGAGTTATGACACAAAGGTGAGTCCTGCAGTGAGAACAGAACCTGACTTCCAACACAGACAGTATAAATGTTAATGTTAATATCGGTCATGTTCACACACATCAACCAATGTAGTGGACCTCAGATAGCAACATACTGAAAGCTCACACTGAGCATGCTTACACACTTCAATAAAGGAGAAAAATCTCAGGCAACAAAACATGGAATGGCAGAACTGGGCATGCTCACACACTTAGGCCATGTCTGAATACAGCAGTGGGCCACGCATATCTGGCAGTTGCATGTGTTAACCCAGGAACCTGTCACTATACAGCAATCCACCCTGTGCACACAGTCATATGAAAACAGACACATCTATAATATAGTGGAACCCTGTCATAATCAAATATGTTCTGCAGATACTGAAGTTGTCCATAGAAACTGGTAAAGCAAACATGATAAAGACCTGCAAACAGTATCAGCAATAAACATTGTGCATCTTGAACATTAGTATAGGTTCAGAGGTCTATACTAGGCTATCTGCCCTAGGGCATGTACAAGCCTAGCCAGAGTGTGTTTGGCATTCGCAACCCTGTCAGATTACTACACTGTGTGTGTGAATAGTAGGTCACACAAGATAGCCCATGTATGTTTAGGCTAGTGTGCCTCTGTCTAGCAGGGACACAGAAGATATCCCAGGGGTAAACATACGATCACCCATACAGTCGTCAAGATGTCTCCAGTAGGTGGTCAGTGGGTGGCTCTGCCTATGTGAAACTGGGAGTACATTCTGGAGTGAGTAGATCATCTGGGCTAAGAATCTGTCCCACCACAATGTCCTATTAACATCAGTGCTGTGGTATACATCCCTGGAGTGCGTAGCTCCAAGGGAGTCGGGTATCCTGAGGTGGAGCATGTCCAGTAATTCTGGGTTGGGTATATCTGTAAACAACAGGCACACATAATATCCAAGTAGGTGTTAAGTGACTGAGTAGAGCTGGAGTTACTGCATCTGAACTGTGCAGGGCATCTGTGTGAGTCCCTAGATCTGCTTGGTGAGGAACTTCCGGGGCCGGTACAGTTGCTGCAGGTGTCTGGTAAGGTACACCCCAAATGTGGCATTGTAACCAAGCATGGATGTGATGAGTATAGGAGCACAATGACCTCACTCGATCTAGATGTGAAACCATATGGGATAAGGTGGCCCACATAGAAGGTGTGTCCAACCACTTTGGCAACGTGAATGTCAAAGGTGACAGTACGAACAAGTCATGTCCCCAAACCCCTAACAACTCCTACCGTATGTAATGGAGTACTACCTATGTGGTAATGTGTGGCCATGGTGTTATTCCCAAAGGGGATGACTATGCAACTAATGGCATTTAGCTGTAGGCCATGGCTCGGGCACCAGTCATCCATCTCTGTGAGACCCTGTTTGAGTATGCATGTGGCAGCTGGAGAGTTGATCATGGCACCCAGTTTGCAGTCAAGTGCAAACATGTTCAGCCATATTCCCCCTGTGGTAGCCTGTACGTCAGACAAATATATACTGAACAAGAGAGGTCCCAGGATCGAGACGTGTGGGATGCCACATGTAACTGGTGTATAGACAGACATGGCACCTGCAATTCTGACCATGTTGGTGCTATCCCTGATCCAGGTATCAATCCATCGTGTGAGATTTGTGTCCATATCGACGCTGGTTAGCATATGCATAATGGCCCAGTGGGTTATTGTGTTGAAGGGTTTTGCAGGGTTCAGGTAGGCTGTGTGGACAGCCGTCCCTATGTTGATGGACCTGTTAGCCATTTAAAGAATACAAACTGGTTCAAGAGGCAAGATCTGCCCACAACAATGCTGAAATGTGAAGGATACAATGTCTGTAGGTTCCTGATGTCTATGTGTATGAGTCCCATGACAATACACTCCATAGCTTTGCAGAACAGACTACTTAGGCTTATAGGGCAATATTGTCTGTGGTCCATTGTGGCACTAACTGTGTGGAGCGGGACCACTCTTGCTGTACGCCATTCCTTGGGTACATATCCTGTGGTAACTCCGATATTGAACAGTGATGTAATGTGAGGGTTGCGTCTGTCATGATGCTCGTGTAAGATGCAGGCTGGGACACTGTCTGGTCACATTGATACTGTGATGTACACTTTGGGGAGGGCAGCACTCACCTGTTACTGTGTGATGTCAGGGAGGTTATACTCTGTTGGGATGGATAGTTGCTCCTTAGGGGGGATGGGTGGGAGACATCTACACTGAACCTGTTTGCCAGGATGTTGGCAATGCCAGTGGGTTCAGGGTAGGTTTAGTCAGTATGCAGTAACTCACAGCATATCAGTGAATGTCCACCCAGGTTCCTGACATAACTGAAGAAGGTCATGTGATAGTCTTATGTGTCTGTTGCAATTGTCTGGTAGAAGCGGCCCTTAGAAAAGTTCATGAGTGATCGTAGCTGTCTGCTAGTACAAATCACAGATGCCTTCCCAGTCTGGGATTGTGCTCTGTCATGTAGTAGCTTCCTCCTGATACTTATTAATGGCTGGGATCTACCACACAGGTCCCCAGCCATTGGAGTAGTGAGTCCTGTTGTTATTTGGGATAGTACAATCCATGCAGTCAGCTAAGTGTTCATAGAATGTGTATGTAAAGGATGCAGCAGTGTGAGCCATATTTGACACTGACTCAAGGTCTATGAAGGATACCACCTTGCTTCGGTGATGTGAGACATTGGCTCAAGAGAAGTTCACCAAGATTACCCAGGATGGGTGTGTGGAGGGTATATGTATGTCCAATGAGATACATGTATGTTCTGACCTTACTAGTGAGGGGTATATCGCTGGTGTGGAACATAGAGTCCCCATGTTGGTGATGATCAGGTCCAATATGTATTCCCCCTTGTGGCTGTGCTGACTGGTTGTGCCATAGCATATGAGTCTAGAAATTGTAGCGACTGTTGGGTGAGGGTGTTGGGGCTTGAGTAGTATCCCCAGTCAATATTTGTGTATATGAAGACACACAATATAATGGTATCTGTGGAGACCTTCATATTCTCCATAGTTCCCATGAAAGCCGAGAGTGGTCCCTGAGTTTGGGAGTGTGTTCTGTAGCAGGCAACAAACTGAAAGGCAGTATTGCACAATGGTAGTTGTATATGTATGGTCTGTGATGCTTTGTGCAGTGCTACTAACCCGGAGGTGTGTGCATCTGTGATGTATATGGATATTCCCCCTAGTTGTGTTGTCTGTTCCAAGTCTTGTTGTCAGACAGCATGGTATGAAACATAACCTGGTATTGCTGGTGTGCATAAGCGAGCCTGAACCAGGCGTCTGTCAGTGCACAGATATCGCTATTCTCCATACTGAGGAGAGTCCTCTGTGGCCGCAATATGAAGTAAACACGACTGTTGTTGAGCAGCATTACCCTTAGTTTCATTTAACCTGTAATGTCTATGGAGGTGTGTTTGTCTTCTGAGCCCTGCTTAAAAAAGGCACTATGGTGGTAGCAAGAGCCTTAGCCAGCATTCCAAAGTCCAAGGGTGACAGGTGCAAGTTGTCCATAGTGAAGCTACTTGGCATGTTGAGCATGTCACCATAGGCTGACAGACACTGTATCCCCTATGAAATAAACAAATTTGTTAGGCAACTGTTAAATGTCATATGTGTGTCCGTATACTGTGACATCATACTTCGTGGGTGTAAGATGCTAGACAAGGTCAGGGTCATACTGGCCTGGGCTACATGATCAGAGTGTTCCTCCATGTATCATGTCATGTGGTCCAGGGAGTAATATCTGAGGTTGTACACACCAGCATGGACAATGATGGTGCCAGTCCTGTACTTGCTTTGGAGTGACCTGACTGCCTGTGTTATGAGGCAGATCCTGGCACCCAACAGACAGCCCAAAGTGACTATTCCCTTGTTAGGGCTGGTGAGTGGTACGTCAGTGTGTCTGACAATAAGTGTTGCCTATTACAAGTGTATTAGGTGTGTTGTTTAGCCCAAAGGACAGTGACTGTGTGGCACACTGACATTGTGAACTATGTGATATGTGGGTATTGTAGTAGGGTAGCAGGTGTGTGTATGTCTGCTTTGGAGATCTCTGCTGCTTAGGTAGAGTACATTTACAGCATCCAAGTATGTCTATGTGTGATAATGTGGTTTGAGTGCTATTGCTAGAGGATATGTGAGACTGATACATGGTGTGTGGTTACCTTCACCACCTGATAGACTGTGCCAGTCATGGGTTGAGAGAGTTCAGCACCCTGTATGTCTATATAGGTGCATCTCACACATACATCTGAGTTTGTCTGGAGGTGGAGAGGGTTGTCTGTGTACATGAGGCAGATGTGACATTGTGTCAATATCACAATATCCACCAAATGGACTGAAGAGTACACACGAAACCGACCCCTGGACATGCCAGGATATTATCATGACATACTCTGTAGCCTGATCACAAAGGATCAGAAGGGTGTTAAGCATGTAAAAGAGTATAACAGGGATTAGTGCTCATGTTCATTGGTGTTTTGTAAAGAGTAGCTGAGAAGGAGTCCAGACTGAATCATGACACCTCCTTCAGCTATGTCATAAATAGCAATGTACACCCATGTATGTCCTGAGTCAGGGCCAACTGTACCTGAGTGACAATGCTGACATCATGACAGACAGGCCCATATGTACATACCCATCTCCCACTGGCAATAGTCCACGTCATCATACCAGGAGATATCGCATGTAGAATGGATGAGCAGCTACCCCCAATGCCAAAAGCATGGCAGCAAGTGGAATACATTGATTCCCAATATGTGTCATGCACAAACTACAGAACAAACTGATCATGCACCTGAACAGTCAGCTGAGCCTCACCCCTACACAGGATGTGGAACAGTTGAATGTGTCACAGCTACATATGGCACTCCCCACAAGTGTTGATGCACAACACACCATGGGAAGTCAAGTCCAGTATGCCTATGAAGTCTGATCTGCAAGGTCATGGAGTCCATTATGGTTGCAGTCATAAACAGAGCTATTAGAAGCTGACATACACACAACCCTACCAACCATGGTATGTTCATGTGCGGATCATGGTTCCCAAACATGCTAGACTGTTTGCAATTAAGCCACCCAGGACATACATCAATGAACACATCTACACATGTGTCACATAGACTTTGAATAGCCCTTTATCAACATCCCGGACACATGTAGTATCCACAAAACCAACAAGCTGTGCATAAATATGTGTTGACATATGACGGAATGTCAATGTGTCCACAGATAGATCACACAAGGTAAGGATTCTGAGGTCTTGTGCAAGCTGTTGACACCTGCTGACCCACATGGACCATTCCTGGAATGGTATAAAACAAAGTGTACACACATCACCATGTCCAATCTGATGATGTCACCATCCTACAAATACAGCCGGAGAAGGGAAACCAGTCAGTAAAGCAAATAGCGCACCATGTTAATGCATTTCTCACTAGTATCATAGCATAGTTAGGTAGAGGTTTGAATCCTGCAAAAAGTGTGTGTAGGTGTAGTTCCTTTGATAGGTGTCCCCTTTTTGGAGACTGGAAAAACTCACTAAAAGAGGTACATTCCTCTTTGGAAAGACCGATGATGTCACCATCCTACAAATACAGCTGGAGAAGGAAAACCAGCCAATAAAGCAAATAGCGCTCCCTGTTAATGTGTCTCCCTCTAGTATCATAACATAGTTAGGTAGGGGTTTGAATCCTGCAAATGCTGACTGTGTGTGTGTCACTGTTGGTCAATGAAGTGTGGGTTTTGCTTTTACTATGGTATGACATAATATGATTACAACAGTAAGTGCATTGCACAAATCAGGTATCTGCGTGGCAAATATATATGTGTACATGTCCACTCAATCAGTACATAGGTTTGAAGCCTGCATACTACATGAATACATTTGTTTCCATTGACAGGTTGTGCCGCCGCTTCTCAGATCATAGGTCACATATGTATGTATGTGACAAGGCCGTCCACTGTCGTGCTCTGTGGCACACACCCATGACAGTTACTTAAGAGTAGTGTGAGTGAGGGTATATGCCTGGGGTATATGTCAGACATGGTCATACACAACAAAGTCTGCCAAGAATGGACAGTCTTTATAGGTGTACAACTGCTTTGTGGATATGCATTTAGGCCTCTAATGTCTTATTTGATACACCTTGGGACTCCACAATACCTATGGATATGTGGATACCAAGGGACACATGACATAAAATGGGTCTGTATGTACACAATGCTACCCAACATACATGTTGAGGGCTACCACCTGTGTGGTACTGATGGGATAGTATGTATAGTACATGAGGATGACTATGCCATAGCAGGCTTACTGCTATACAGCATGTATCAGACGACAGGTATCTGCCTGTATGATACCCTTGTGTAGGAAATGCATCCCATCCTGGGAATGCATTGTAGGCCAATCCATGCATTTCCAGATTTGGATGGACACATCCCTAGTGTGTCTGCATGTACCTAAGGGGGCTATATGACAAACAGGTGTGGTCACAGTAATGTGTGGCGGTCATTACCACTGGTTAGTGTTATAGTGTAGCACCAGAAGGATCCAACTGATACTGGGTTCCCTACTACTGTGTATCATTTGTCAGGACATCATCCAATGATTGCTTATAGTCATGCTGTTGAGGTTGTGTCTACTACCAGACTGCAAATCATTGACAGATATTAACGGTATCACCCAGAACATAGTGTCAACCCATGTCATACACACGTCTACCCATGTTAGTACATAACTGTAGTAGAATGCATACTGGCCATTGAAAGATGCTATGAGATGTTAACAATGTGTATGACAGGGTATGCCACACATCCCATGTGTCCACTATGCACGTACATCCAGACAGTGCGCAACCACCATGTTCACAGATGTACACTTGCTAATCTGTACTGCACACATCACACACGTACTGTCCACTCACTAACACATGCTGGCAACACATTACACTTCAGCCAAGTAGCACATGGGTGGATGATACATACTCAGACCTAACAGTGGTGTAAACAATGCTACATTGACAATCAGAGCTTTGATGCATAATGCCTGCTGAGATATACCTACAAGGATGTAGTTACACTTCCTTGTTGACAACTTTCTATTATTGCTACACTGCTATAGTGTCACCCTGTGCATCAGCACCATGTTAGCCTGTCCCTCCATCAATAATGCAGATGACAGGAGGTGGCACAGGTATCATCATATGCACAGGGCGTTTTGTTGTTTGCCAGAGCCTGACATTGACCCATCCAATCGACATGTGTGTGTGTGTGTGTGTGTGTGTGTGTGTGTGTGTGTGTGTGTGTGTGTGTGTGTGTGTGTGTGTGTGTGTGTGTGTGTGTGTGTGTGTGTGTGTGTGTGTGTGTGTGTGTGTGTGAGGGACAACAGTACAGCATGGGCCAATGTGGATGTAATGTGTGAGTGTATGTGTGAGCCCTAGTTGTTTGCTTAATGTGTGTGTGTGTCTGCATGCACACATCTCTACCATGTGGCTGCCATATACGGTAGTTTGTGGGACAGCCACAGACTGTACCTGCTAGGCTGTACAGATCACTGTCTCCGGCCACGGACACAGTACCTCTGCCTGGCAGGGGTGCTACGGGCAGTATCGGGTACCAATCCTGACTGGGTACTGTCATCAGAGGCAGAGGTATGATAACTGGACCCATGTCCCTGCTGGGACTGGCCAGAGCCACGTGCACTGGCTGGTACTGCCACTACGGGAGTGGTTGTGAACTGTGGGCCATCCGCGACCACTGCCAGCTGTTGCTGTTGCTGGCATGCATCCGTGTCAACGTCGCAACCATCCCACATGGTCCTGGCTCAAGGAAGACATGTTGTGGAGGGCATCTATTGTCTCCCCAACGTCTATCAGCGACCTCGGTGTAAGTCCGGATGGCACTGGCAAGGTCACGGATGCTGTCATTGATAGCGGTGTAATGTGCCCTCTGCACCCTAAGTCCCTGCCTGGTGTACCATTCCATACGTGCCTGAGCCTGCATTACAGCCCGAAACATACTGGTTGTTGTAAGACCTGTGAGGGCACGCCTGCCAGGGGCAATACAACCAATGGTGCTCCCCCGAGAACCCCTGGACCTCCGCCTATGTGGTACCATTCCGGGTCTATGGCTATGGCTGCTGTGAGGGGATGCAAGTGCCATGGGTACCACACTCTCCTGGACAATGCCAACTGTATGCTGTCCCTCACCTATGGCCATTGGTGGTGAGGGATGTATTGACAGTATGAGTGTGCACATAGATGGGGTTGAATGCTGTGTACTGTCGATTGATGGACCAACGACAGGTCCTGTCAAATCTCCCTGTGCCAAAATACATGTGTCATCATCACCACTATTCATGGCAGTGGCTTCAGGTCGTCTGCTGGTTTCGCCAACCCCTACCTCAGCACCTGTGAGAGGAAGACAGGAAACACACTTTACAGTCTGCACATGCACACATGCACACATGGACACTCCTCACTACAGCAGATACACACACACAACAGCAGTCCAAAACATACTCAATAGTGGTTGAAGGTGGGTGACAGTATCACAAGGTAAACAGTCACGTCACACATGTCAGCATGCAGAATATGTGTTTATCAAGTTCATGCAGTGTGAGTGTAGACGACCATAGTTAATGACAGTGTACATGGCTGTGGTGCATGTGTGTACATGTTCAGTAGTTGCCTACACCCTGGAACACAATGTGTACAAGGACACAACATTTCTGTGCAAGTATTATAAGCTCTGCAATGTTCTGTGCACCATCACTCACAGGTATACATACCATGGCTGCATGTGTTATCTGCGTGTCACATGGATTTCCATGTCTGAATGCAGTGTCTGTGTCTATAGCAGATAATTGTGGACACAGGTTTAGCACATGCATGCTAAGTATACACACGGGATGAGTGGTGCATGTATACGTGATGGAATACCAATCCTGGACATGGCATTGTACAGTGGTTATGGTGAGTGTGGGTCATATTCCAGAAATGCCAGTGCCAGCCATGACATTGCATGGTACATGACTGCAACATTCAACATCACGCATACCCAATGTGTGTCATGTGACCTATATACCCAATATCATTCCAGGACAAATATGTGTCACTTTGTACAGAATGCGACTGCTATGCATATTGTGTATAGCTGCATATGTTTGCGCACACACAACCTAGAGGTGCAAAGAAATGACAGCTATGTGTAGTATTGTGGTCACTGTAACTGTATGGGGTGTAGTACCATTAGCCATCATCATCATGCATCATGTGGTCACTCAAAGCCACTAAAGTGCGCTAGACCACTGCCTAGCATGCTGTACCCGAACTGCAGTGCCGTGGCTAAGTTCACAATTACACAGCCACATTGCACAAGGGTGTGTGAGGTGCCCAATAGGGAGCATTGCCTAACATGACTGTGTTATGTGTTGAAGAGTGTTGCACAGCCCCATGCTAGGCCCCTACCCCTCAGGTATATTATGTGTGGTGTGTGGATGACATGTGGGATACTGAAGTGTGACCTGGCAGCGGGTGTCTGGTTATACTATGTGTAGCATGTTGTGGTGTACTGCGTATGACAAACGTGTTATGTTGTGTACATGTGTGTCAAGTATGCCTATCCAATGTGCAGTACAGTGTTGCCACATTTGTGTCTGATGCTCTGTGCATTGCATGTGATTGAGGCAGCTACTGACTTTACTGAGATGTTTAACGTCTCACAGCAAACATGCACAGCATGCCTTATGCGTAGGTTTGTTATGTGTACATGGCCTACACCTCACCTATGACATGCACATTTCAATACCACTTTTAAAGTGTTAACACACTCACCAGCTCCATGTCACCATGCTGGGTGGCTCCAGCCTCCATGATGACACATGTGTGATGTTGTTGCTGCTGTAGGCCAGGAGCCACCACACTTAGGAGCAGTTCCTCTACTCTGGTGAGGGGGGGATGTATGGCCACCCCACCACCTGTGGCCAGCTGTTGTCTATGGATATCAGACGCATGCCACCGGACATGTCTAATTAAATCACTGCAGTGATGGCGTACCTGCTCCTATGTCCGGTTATGCATGTCTATGTCATTTATCCAACGAACAAGTTCTTGCCACAGTGCAGTACACTCATGCTGGTGCTGGCTGGCCCTGGAAAACAGCAGGGTATAGTGCTGAACCAGGCTGTGGTGGATTTCCTGTTCCTCTGCAGCTGTGTAGGAGGGATTCCTTTGATGAGCCATAAGCCTGGAAGATAAGTAAACAATATGTGTGAGCAAGTCATGTGGCACACAACATTATACAGTACAGATATTAGTTAACTGCCATATATAGCATCTGTTCATCTGTCAGAGGATACACACATTCAATACCACATATCAGTGCTCAGCCCACAACTGGCTGACAGTGCCTGCCACACTCCATATAACAAACCAGTATACACCAGTGCTCAGAACACTGTTTGGGATCCAATGCACAGCCTCGCCATGGAGGTACATATCAAGCTAATGCATGAAGAAATATGTCATCCATTGCAATGAATGTAAAGTACAGTTACAGTATAACCAGTAACCCACCCTAGTCGTTGATGCCATACCCCTTCCTACCATATGTGCACAGTTGTTAATAGAGCTGGCATACTGCTGTAACAGAGTATACATGTTTCTAGGTACACACGCAAACCCTGCAACACACATGTGATTGCGGACATGGTACAGCCATCATTACACACACATCAGACATTCATACAACACACAAATGTATGCTGACACAGATGAGCATTTCCTGTGTGCCTTACAGTACTGTGTGCCCCTACTTACAGATACCTATGCCTGAGGTATGTAATCTGTGCAGACTACAGGAAACACACAAGACAGTGTTACCAGGGAATGCGAACATACACCATACTGTGCTGTTTAGGCCTACAGCTTCAGGTAGTACAACAGTTCAAATGTCAGCTGGATTCACCAGCAGTACCACTTACTGAGCATACATGTATTGCTTCAGCCTACGATGGGACACCACAGTCATACACAAGGAACTACGTCACAACATATGCCATCCTACTATGTCTGCATCCCAATAACTGACACATCTTTCTCTGGCCTCACACCTAGGACACAAATGACCATGACAAAAACAACCTCACACTAAGCTATCACACCATTACAGACCTTGCACACATTCACTGTCACACTCATTCCACCTCACATAGCAGGTACATGTGTGTGTGCATTGTGTCATAGGTAGGTAATACGCTATTGGCCCTAGGGCCTACAGCAG
>NC_056737.1:1457228813-1457372379 GCF_019279795.1 Protopterus annectens
CCAGTGAAATGCATGTTGTACTGAAACCTGACTGTTGCTTCTTCCAGTACACTCTTCTCATTGTGTAAGTTTACTCACACCTCCTAATGCTAAGACTGGATACATGGGTGCATGTACTTTCTTTTGGAATTAGGGGATTAACTGGCATACTACAGTAGTTATTGCAATGTATTCCTATGGCTTTCCTATTTTCCCTTTACATTCACTCCTTGTAATGCATGTTATATTTCTTTCAGAACCAAGTTATTGTATATCTGCTCTGGCTTAGTGGTACATCATGCAGACTGGTGAGTCCAAGGTGTGGGGTTTGAGACTGACAAGGGTATTTTATTTTGCTGCTGAGCAGTACAAGGGCCTTGTCGCACTTTTAAGCAGTTGTAAGTGGGTTTGCGCGACACTTAGTGATGCTAAGCTAACCTTAGCTTAGCTTATTTTATGTTAGCAATACTAAGCTAAGCTTGGCGTAGCTTATCATATCTTAGCAATGCTAAGCTAAGCGCACACATGCACACACTGGTGCAAACATGCTTACTACTGTTTACAAGTGCTCACTCCCGCTAACCCCCGCGCTCATTTCTTTGACAGAAAAGTAAATGGGGAGATAGGAATGTGGTGATAAAGGGTGCACAAAGAGGGGAAGACAGTAGGGAAACCAGCTTGGGATGTACACGCTGGGTGTGGAGAAGGTCCATAGCTGCCCATTTCTTTACCAGCAACAGCTGTGCATATGCAGTTCATTAGATGGGATATTTGAAACCTTCCACCCCTGAGAGAGGGGTGAGGACAACTAAGTATGTTGTACTACCAGTTATGAATATCAGGCACATGCACTGTTTGTGAACTGCTATACTGTCATTAATACATTACTCACGTCTGAACAGTTTGTGGTTTGTTTATGTTGGCATTAGCACAGTCTGCTCAGGACACCTGGACATATTTCTGTACTGTGTATGCCTACATACACCCTTGGTTGTGCCTGACTACACGGGTATATAGTACCTTTGGGTAGGGGTGCAGAGCTGCAGAGTGCATTATTTATTATCGTGTGATGTTTATCTTACTGAACATGCAGAGTTGCTGTGTACCTGTAAGTCTATGAAGGCTTGTAGTCTGTCTGAGTAGCTCCCACCTGTGAATATATAGAAAATCTGGGAACACTCGACAAAATGACAACCAGGAACCAGCCTTTTCCTGGTTACAACATGTGAAACACTAGCACAAACGGAGTGGCAGCAAAATCTCTGTAAAACTCTGTTTATTAACTAAAAACATACAGGTTAAGTGCTTTCATCTAATAAAATAGACTTCTGCTTACTCCCGCTAACCCCCGCGCTAATTTCTTTTAAAGAAAAGAAAATGGGGAGATAGGAAAGTGGTGAAAAAGGGGGCACAAAGAGGGAAAGACAGTAGGGGAAACCAGCTTGGGATGTGCAGGATGAGTGTAGAGAAGGTCCATAGCTGCCCATTTCTTTACCAGCAACAGCTGTGCATATGTTTGAATTTTGGTGTGAAATTTGAAACCTTCCACCCCTGAGAGAGGGGTGAGGACAACAAAATATGTTGTACTGCCAATTAGAATTATCAGTTTACATGTCCAGCGGACATGTGTGCGAATTGGGCAGCTATGTATGGGACATAATTTTTTTGTGGGAACAGATTGCCCTTTTTTTATTTTTTATTTTTCAGGTGAGAGTGGAATGTGAGGTAGAGGATGTAGGTATATTTGGGGAGGTAGGTTGGGGAGGTAAACAGACAAGACAAACAAGACACATACAGGGACGGAGTTTGACACATGGGGTGGGTGAACACAATTGACGGGGAAGGTTGTTTGGAAATTGCAAGCCCATGAGCCCACAAATGGTAACAGTGGAACTGAGATTCCCACTCATGGGCAGTCACCACTGCACCTTCACAGCCCCGAGGGTGGCTGTGCTGGGGGCTGAGTAGGACAGGCAGGCTCACCTGAGAGATGCACCACTCTCACCTCAAGCTGGCATAGGGGATCAGTGACTGAACACTGGATCTCCCTACGCACCACAGCCCAGACCCTTCAAAGGGTGACAGGAGGCCCTTCTCTGCCCGCGCTTGCATGGGGGGGTTAGCCCCATCCCCTGCAGTGCTTCCACCCAAAGGTGGCACAGGACCAATGGAGGAGGTGAGCCTGGGCTGGGCACCGGAGCTGCTGGTGCCAGGTGCACTCGCCAACTGAGGAAGGACAGGTGGGTCCACTGGGACCGGCCTTCCCATACGTTCTGTGGTTAGGTGTGTTTAATTACAACATAAACAACAGCATTCCAGATTAGTTGTAACAGCATGCAGTAATATTCCCATTAACCCAACACACCAAGGTTCCAACAGTTGAACAGCAAGCATAATACATGCATATATTGAACAACAGTGGATATTCCAACAGCATGCAGGGATGTTTGGTAGCAACAGGCCACCATGAACATGGTGTTTGAACAGGGCACATGCATCAACATCATTGCAAATATTTATAAAACAATAGGACATATGTCCCAACAAATATTTAAGGTTACACATACCCATTGAGGTGTGGAATTGCATGGTTTATGCGCATACGGTACGGTGTAGAAAAAACCTCGGTTAACATCTTATAATGACCTTTTAGTCTACACTACATTCCCAGTGACTGCAAGTGTATATCCCCTACCTGTATTATTACACTTGCCACCATACATTAGGTTGTGTCATGGGTTTGGCTAGTTCAATATATGCCTGACCTATATCTGACATACTAACTGTCCAGGATGCAGATGTTACTGCTACATATTTCTTGTTTGCATTTATATTTCTTTATCTACATATCTGGGATGTTTTCACATGACATTTTCACTTTGATTTGTACAGAACCCTGCAATTTTTGACGCACAGTCACATTTTTGGTGAATAATTACATGCTACACATGTGCCAGGTTTACTTATTCATGCCAGCCAGTAACTGACTATTGTGGACTGTATATATGTTTCACAGGTACTAGCACTTCCATCACCCACTTTATATGGGACTGCATAACTCTGGTTGCCAGCACATTTTCAAACAGTACTGTTTGTATAATGCAAAGGTACAACAACATTTCAGACTCTGTGACACAGACACACTCTGGGTTTTAGACCTTTATTTATGACATTGCATACTTTTCCACAGGCTCACTACTTTATTTGTTTTAATGGTGTTTATGGCAAACATATTCAAGACATATTATACCTATATTAATAGGTTAGAACATTCTTTTTTCAGGCTCACTCACTTATGTTATATGACAGTGCCTGCAGAGATATTATTCCAGACATATGTTACCTTTCTTAATGGGTTACTACACTCTTTATCTGCCTCTCTGACGTTTTTATCTGACAGTACATGCAGAGGACTTATTCAGGCAATTTTATGGCTGTTTTATTGTACTACAACACATTATTTCATGTTCCCTTGCATATTTTATATAACAATACATGCAGAATAATCACTAACCTGCCTGGTGGTGCAACCTTAGCAGCCTGTCAGCATAGGCTTGCTGATTTGCAGCATGGTCACCTGCAGCTGTAAAGTAAATAAAGGGATATTGAGACATACCTATCCATTATACATACTCCATTATCAATTCTTACATACTGCATTCCTTGGCTACATACTTAGTTGTGGGGCATTCTGCATCCCACGGGCCTCCTGTATCCACTGGTTCAGGTGGTCCTGCTTTCATCTATTCAGGTCTGCATGGTGGTGACGGACCTGCTCATCAGTCCGAGGAACGCCTGTGGCACTGGTGAGCTCACAAGCTAACCGGTTCCAAGCCTCTGCCTTGTACTCCGTTCCTTGGAAATGGCCCTGCAGGAGTCTTGTCTTGTGATGGTGGACAAGGAGCCAAACCATGTATTTGGACTCCTAGATGCCCCAACGTTGCGCTCGGAAGCGTGAACCCTCTCCTGCACCTGCCATTCTGACTGCAAATGTGAGCTACAATCAGTTATGGTGTGTATTCCCACCTATGGGGCATAAATATGCTGCATTTCCCGTACTTTTTTGTGATTGGCCGTTTTGTAAATTCTCGGCTGAATGCAGACCTGCTTAGTAATGGTTAAACTACCATTTGTAAGTTTATGAATGTTAATAGTGGCTGCTTCCCCTCTGTTGTCATGGCTTAGTGGTTCTGTACTTTGGTTATGATGCAAAGGGTCCTGGGTTTGAACCTTGTCATTCTTTTATTTTAATACTGTCTAGACAGGCTAGGGGGTGTAGCTGTGTTTAAGCAACTTAGCTCTACGCTGCTCCCCGGTGCCCTGGTTGGCACGGCGCGCACGTCTGCGCAAATACATTGTGCTGGGTAAAGCGCTTTTAAACTTTGTGCAACTCTATTGCGCTGGGTAAAGCGCTATTACACTATGGGCAACTCTGTTTAGCTGGGTGAAGT
Organism: Protopterus annectens; assembly: GCF_019279795.1. Classification (NCBI taxonomy): domain Eukaryota; kingdom Metazoa; phylum Chordata; order Ceratodontiformes; family Protopteridae; genus Protopterus; species Protopterus annectens. Next base: position 1,457,233,244 of record NC_056737.1, read on the forward strand.
GCTATTAAATTATGGGCAGCTCTGTTTAGCTGGGTAAAGTGCTATTAAACTATGGTCACCTGTGTTTAGCTGTGTAAAACATTGCTTAACAGCAGGCTATTATATATCTGGGTCCTTTAAAAATATATATTTTGTTCACTGATACATTGGCCATGTCACTGCTTTTAATAAAATGTTAATCATATATGTCTGGTATTATTTCAAATACTGATTTAAAACATAAATAAGAAGGGGAGTGGTGGGACTCGAACCGTTTTTGCCTTCTCTTTGTGCATATGCTCTACCATTACGCTACTGCCATTTGGATTAATTTGCATAAGTAGTTCGTATATGCTCTTCAATGTCACAATTGCTAACTGTGGTTAAGCAATGGGCACACACACATGCATACAAGCACAAATACGGGCAGCTATATCGTGGATTTAAAAAAAATAAAATTAATATTTTACGTTTTATAACTGTGATGGGGGTTTACAGTGTCAGGGAGTGTGGTGTTGGGTGCAAGTACATTTGAGCAGACTCGCTCTTGTCTATTGACATTATGCTTTTTAAAACCTTGCAGGGGCGTGGGCTTTTAGACTGGTTGGCAGTCGGACATGCCCCCTGCTTGCCTATTCAGTCCGTGTAAGAGTTACGGATGAGTCAGCGTGCCCTCATGAATATTCATGACATGCTGACATCATACCGTTCAACTGCAGTCTCCGAGTAAAACATATTAAGTCTTACACGGAGGTTTCGTGAATCCGGGGGAAAGTCTTCATATTGTCTGCGTTCTCATATTCTATACTATTAAATCATCCTGTAACCTGTAGAACACAGTGATTATTTACTGCAGAGTTCCATCACACACCATTCTTTGTCCACCCCTCCACCCATCAGTAGATGGATGTTTAATAGTCTTCCTCCAACAACAAAAGAGTACTACTGCCATTCTACCATCCACTCTTTCTCTCAAGTTCGTACTGCCACATGAACCCTAAACTAAACATCTGTAGAATTGTTTTGTCCTGTATAAAGTTAAAACAATATCCACTGCTAGTTTAATTTGCCATTCTTTGGTGCACTATGTTGTAAGCATGGACAGAGATGTGGATTGCACAGGGCGCATAAATTTTGAGCAGTATATTCTGCCAAACACTACTGAACACCATTCTCATATGCTGTTTGCTAACATGTAACTATATGGGGATAATAAGCTTCACTGTGGTGCCCTGCTGCTAGCCGATGCAGATCATGTGACAACCACAACATTCATCACTGAAAAATCTTCCACCATTTTCCTCCAGATTGCAATCTGTGAATTGGCTTTGGCTTCTAAAAGTGCTAAAAATGGTAGGGTTCCTAGATAGTGCAGGAAGGAAATGAAAATATTTCTGTACTTCCTGCATAGAAAACACTGGGAGTGCCTACTTGGGGTTTTCAGTACAAAACAGATTTTTTTACTTATCCCTTGTTGGCCAGATTAGTCACTCTAGGCTACTGTCTTATTTTCAGAGGAGACCCAAGGTGATATTTATACTACTGTGGGAAAGTTTAGCCATGGCATCAATGAGCTTCTTCTGTTCTGTTCAATAGATGTCCTGGGATCATTTCTAACCACCTACCTCAACTTAAGAAGATGGGGCCTCAGTTTAACATCTCATCTAAAGGATGACATATGGAGGAGTACAACACCCCTTTTATGCTGCATTGTAGTGTCAACAATCCATCTATCTGGTGTGGGAATGGAACCCACATTCTTTAGCACCACAAGGGAGTGTGCTTCTTCCTGGGCCACTGATGCTAAATGTCTAGAACTGCCTTGTAAGGGTGGCAAGTAATGCTATGGGTATTGTCCACTCTGATGAGAAGTTTCAGCATTGCTATACTGACATGAAAAGGCATCATCATGACTTTCTTTGCCAAGGGAAATAGGAGGTTAGAGATAGTGAATAAAAACATTATAGTAAGTATTAATGACAGACTGTTACTTGTACTTCTGTAGGCACATAGGAACAGTCAAATGCAGGAATTATGGATCATGTCATCTTTCTTTTTTTTTTCTGTTATTCAGTATCTGGTTTGATAGAGATGAATAAGCTGATTTTCCAGCGATAACTGTTATGTCTGTCCAGGTGTAAGGGAAAACATGCCAATGAAGTTATAGCTGTATCTTTGTTACAGATCTACTTCACAGTCGATGTTGGCATAGGTGCAACTTAGCGCAACTGTAGTTTAAAGCTTTGATGTGCTTTATGTATCACAAACCTTGACAATGAAAACTGAACTATTCTACTTTCCTTTCTTCTTCCACTGATTTCTACTAGTGGCATGGTGATAGTAACTGGCTGATAGTGGGAATTTTTTTTTTTTTTTTTTTTATTTACAATTGTTTACCGAGAAATCCTGACTGGGCCAGAAGCCGTTTTCAGTGGAGGGTCAGGGAGAAAAGCTCCTCTATGGAAATTAATTGCTATAATAATAGTAACAATTAACATAAATATATATATATATATATATATATATATATATATATATATATATATATATATATATATATATCCAGTGCATCAGTTATTATATACACAGAAATATGGCCATTTGGTTACAGTAATAGTTACAATTAGCAAACTAAAAAGCAAATATGTCCAGTATATCAGTTAATATATTGTAGCAATGAGCAGATAAAGGTGATATAGGTGGTAGGTAGAGATAGACTTAGAGTACTGAGGCAGTAAGCATAGTATCTATATACAGTGTTGGATAATCTCTGAACACATACACAATCACATTTTTAGTATCTAAGTCAGTAGCTATCAAAAGGCAATAAAAATCATATGTATAGTAGAGGGATATGGGCTTAAAGCAGTGTAAGGTAATAGACTTAATGGAGAATGAGAGACTCACTGGAGGATGAGCACCACCATACATGCCAAAGGGGGCATTGTACTCATTAATGGGTCTGATAAGGGAGGAGTACAGGGATGTTATGACCTCCTTTTTCCTCGATAAAATACCCTTACTTATGAGGTGGGCCATGTAGAAAGTCTTCCATACAATGGAGGCAACGTGGTGGTCAAAAGTCAGGTTGCTATCAGCCTGGGTGCTCAAGTCCCTCACGACTGTTTGCATGCTTAGTACATTGTTATTAATGTGATAATTAGTGGGGAAGCTATTTTCCCCAAAGGGGATAAGGATACATTTCTTGGCATTCAGTTTGAGACGATGCTCCTGGCACCAGTCATTAGTTTAGGTAAGGCTCTCTTGGAGGATGTTCAGATCACTAGAGAAATTTAAGACAGCACCCAGCTTACAGTCATCTACAAACTTGGTCAGCCACAGACCAATGGTTTTAGCTTGCATCTCAGAAAAGTATATCCCAAACAGTAGAGGCCCCAAGACTGATCCTCGGGGTACACCACTCATACTCATTACGGGTCTGCTGCATTTTGACTGAGTGGGTTCTATCAGGGAGCCAGTTAGCTACCCATTTGATAACATATGGGTTGATGTCTACCTGGGAGAGTTTATCTATTATGCCTGAGTGGGGAATAGTGCTGAAGGCTTTGGCTAGGCCAAGGTGGGAGGTGTGCACTGTCTTCTCCTCATCCATGACTTTGGTGACTGTTTCAAAGAAGTTGACCAAGTTTAATAGGCATGATCTCTCTTTGAAAAAAACAAACTGTGTGGGGTCAAGCGTTTGGAGGTTGCCAATGTCCTTGTTTATCAGGTCCATGATAATGCATGCCATGGCCTTGCAGATCAGGCTAGTTAGGCTGATAGGTCTATAATTGCCTGGGTCAGTGGATGCTCCACCTTTTTGTAGAGGGATGACTGTGGCTGTCCTCTATTGGGCTGGGATGAAGCCAGTGCTCAGGCTTTGGTTGAAAAGGGCGTCTAATGGAGCTGAGAGCTCATGCCTCAGTTCATGTAGGATGTAGCCAGGTATGTTGTCGGGTCCCATGGAGACTGTATTTTTTGCCCTTGAGAGGGCATTAAAGACTTGTTCGCTGGTGGTGAGGGGGGGGGCATGTGATGGTGATATATATATATATATATATATATATATATATATATATATATATATATATATGTGTGTGTATGTATATGTATATATGGTTACCTATCAAAACATCTACTCTTCATAACATCTAAACACAAAACATCAAGACCATAACATCTAAACTTTAAAACATCTAAAAGTCATAACATCTAATCTCAAAACATTGAAAAAAACAAAGCAACTATAAATAACATCCCACACACTGTTTACTACATTTCTGCAGCTGGGCAAGGCCCTCTGCACCCCCCCCCCCACACCCCCCCCGTAAATTAAATATACCAACTCCAAGCTTGCACTACAGTGGGGGGAAAAGTTCATTTCCTAACCCCACTGTAGTGTGATCTCGCAGTTGGTATATTTAATTTACTGGGGGATGTGGGGGGTGCAGGGGGCTTGTAGTAAAAAGTGTGTGGGATGTTATTTATAGTTGCTTTGTAGTTTTCAATGTTTTGAGATTCGATGTTAGGAGTTTTAGATGTTTTGAAGTTTAGATGTTAAGGTCTTGATGTTTTGAGTTTAGATGTTATGACCACTCAATGTTTTGATAGGTAACCGTATATATATATATATATATATATATATATATATATATATATATATATATATATATATATATATTTCCCCTCTGGAATAGCTTGATGAAATTAAATGTAGAATATCAGCAAATTTCAGAGATGTTGCCCTACAAATATATCGAGATGGTCACTAATGAACAAGCAACTTAAAACAAAAAAGAAATATCCAGGGATTAAAAAGTCGTTGTAGGCATTAACATTTTGTTAACGTAATACACGTAAAGCAGTTTCCATATGGAGGGTGGCCTAATGGTTAAGGTGTTTGCCTTACAAACACAAGGTGCAGGGTTTGAGTCTCACAAGGGGTAATTGGCTAGGCTTAAAATGGCTCGCAAGGGTAGTTAGCTTAGTATGAATCTATAAATATCTATGAATGAACTGAAACAGTTGTCATGAAAAGTGTACAGCAGTCATGACATATATATATATATATATAGATGGTGAAGTGGTGCAGTGGTAGTGTTGTAGCATCACAGCAAGATGTCCTCCAGTTCGATTCAATTCTCAGCTGGGGTGCTTTCTCTGTGGAATATGCATGTCCTCCCTGCATTTGTGTGGGTTTCCTCCAGGTGCTCTGGTTTCCTCCCACATATTAAAGACATGTGTCTGGTTTCCTCCCACATATTAAAGACGTGTCTGGCATGTTTCTCCCTGGGCCTCTGCTGAAAATTGGCTTCATTCCAAGTCAGACTTTCCCAGTTAACAAATGTTTTATATATATATATATATATATATATATATATATATATATATATAAAATGAGACAGTCAGATATCATTGCAGTGTTGTTTGAAATATGCTACTGTTTACTCTTCATATTAGCCATAAAGGTATGAATTCAAGAAAAATGAGTTTCATAAAGGAAAGCCTTATGACTTAGTAGAAATGCATTAAAATAATATTTGAGACTCTTTTGCAATGGAAAACCAATGGGATCATTAAATTTATATTCCCAGTGCTAAAATAAAACTATAAAACAAATACACCCGCTTGTTTTAATACATTTTCCATGTTACTTTGGAAGTGTAGTTATAAAAATGTTTTAAAAATATGGATTAAAATATAACCAAAAAGTGCTATGAAGTAATCAATAGAAGAGAGTAAAACAAATGTCATCATATACTCTCTAATGACATGCGCTAGATTCTTCCCATGAACTCTGTAGAAATAGTACACTGCTTTGAAAATATTATGTCCTACACACTAATGAAATACTTTTGATTCATTCCATGAACAGTGTAGAAATAACATTGTACTCTGCTGAATTGCCTGACCTAACAATTTTAACTGAAGAAATATTCTATTATGTTCAAAGTAATTTAGCTCTAGCATATAATGCTACTGACTTATTCTGTAAATGCAGAGCGTATGAATCTGTTCTTCAACCTATGCAAGGAATATTGAGAGAAATTTAGTAACTTTGCCTTTCTGAAATGACCAAACTATTTGAAATTAAACTGGATTAAAGAAGATTAATTTAAAAAGCCTCAAAACTGTAAGATGATAGCCTGAAAACAAAAACCTCAGTCATAAAGATCTTGCAATCAAACCTGCATATAGGAATTATCTCTAGTCTTTTTTACAAAAAATAGAAAGATGTTATTAATTTGTTTATTTGCTTATTTATTTATTTGTTAATGTTGTAGGTGAGCTGGCCTAGATTCTCTTCAGGCATGACCCAGGCACAAGATCAAGGTCATGAAGAAAAACAAAAGATAAAACAAGTAATAACAACAGTAAATCAGTAGTTAAAATTTACATTTGTTACTGTATGGGTGGTGATACTGAAGACTGATTAGCATCCAAGTATGGAGGCTGACACTGGACACAATGCAGCAAACACAGAATATTAATTCCCAGCAAAGTACACATTCTCATCAAATACCAATAAATTTAGGATGTCTTAATGAGTCTAGCATGAATAAAGAGAATTACAGTTAACTTTTTTTCCCACAATTTTCTACTTAAATTACCCGATAGCTTTAGAAAATTTGCACTTAATTTCGGCATGGTGTTGGTCTTGTAGCTTTTTTTTCCCCAAAGGTAAGTAGTGATGATTTCTTTCTTAGTAGTGGTGGAAGGTGATTCCAGTGGGATGGAGCCAAATTAAAGAATGTTTTTTTCACCACAAAGTGATTAGAAGTGGGATGAGTTATAAATCAAACTTCCACATTTGAACCTCTAATAGGGTAGGCTGTGGTTCTATTAGTTTAGTGGAGAGTGGTGGGCATTTGTATTGGATAACTGATCTGTAAAGAAAAGTAGAAAGAAGAAAGGGGCATGTTTTTACAGACAGCAATTTTGTGTTATGAAAGAGAAGGCAATAATTAGGAATGAGTTCAGCTTTGTATTAGAAAATGTCAGACTTTAAAGTGGACTGCATTAAAGGTGTTTTCTTGGAAGAATTTAAGACAATGATTGGAAGGGCATATTTTAGTTTCAGAACTAAACCATTTTTAAAAATAGACATCATTCCATCAGGTAGTAACAGGTTTGCTGTTTTGTACCTGAATATGTTTTGGGAAGGAATTCAGTACAGAATGAAAGGAAAGTTCTGAGTCAAGAAATATGCTGAAGTACCCTTGATGAGAGCTGTGAGATATAAGATTTCCTAGTGAGCTGGTAATACTGATTTGATATTTATTAAAGCTTTTTGATTGTAGGAAAAACATGCAGGCAGCTTTTTTGGGATTAACAGTGAAATAGTTTTGAATGATCTAACTCCATAAATATGTGAACTTGGCTTGTAAGAAGGTGGGGGACTAGTCTGAAGCAAGCGTAAGTAAATAAACTTTGTATGTAGTGATATTCAATGCAGAGAGATCAGGAGTGAGGTCATTAAGATACAGTGAGTGAAGACAATGAGGCAAAGAACTGATCCCAGGAGGATACCAGATGTGAGTGGACCTGTATATGAAATGTTTAAGCCTATGATAACTTCAAAGGTTTGATAATTTACATCGTTTGTGAACAATTTTACATATCCTTTTTAGTATTACTAAGATTTTAATGAATAGCAGAACTTCTCTTGTCTTAGCTTTTCCATACTTACTCACAATCTTTCAAATAAGTTATCCTGTTTACTGCACATTTACCATTGTTGAAGCATTATTACTCTGTACAACGCTCCTTCTCATTTTCTGTGATATCATGGATTCCTGTTGACTATATAGTGCATTTCATTGTCTGTCACAAGTAGATGCATTTTATTTGTCATTGTTGATGGCACAGATGACTGAATGTCATATAGTTGCCTATTTTGCCTTGGTCATGGCTGGAAATGATCCCTGGTAATTTCACTTACGGGATTAACAGCACAAACAAATAAATATACAAAGATCTGACTGCAATTAAATAAAATCAGACTTTATTTCACATAGCACCTTTTAATGTTCAAAATGCCGGAGATTTTTTTAAAACGTAAATGCAGCACAGAAAATGATCATTTTATTTTTTTTTCCATAATAAATTTTTATTGAAATATATTTTCCAAAAACATTACAAAAATACAATAAACATCACACACATAATACACTATAACTACTACAAACCATTTATACAATATCTACATGAAATGCTTCCTATATTTAATATATTCCTAAAATCAGTATCATGCTAATATAATATTGAAGACCTTTTCCCATATTTTCGGGTTATTAATATTTTTGTTAGTTTGTTTCAGAAGTAATTTATGTGCTAGTATATGTTTTATAGCCACAAGCTTAAAATTATTCCATGATGTCTTATGGGGTTCTAGCCAATTTGTGGCTATATAGAGTTTCATCAGCAAACAATATTCATACAAATAATAGTTTGCGATCTGGAAAGCTCTCTTGGAGGAATGTGTAGAATCATAAATTCCCATGACAGTGTAGAACTTTGATAACCCATCTTTTGCAGTTGTACTTTAAGAGAGTTCCAAAGTTTATATACGCATTTACAACTCCAGAACATATGAAGAAGATCCGCTGTTTGATCTGCACAGTATGGACAAATTGGAGAATTCCTAGGGTTAAATTTATGTAATCTAAGATATGTGTAATATGCATTGTTCCAAATCATCAATTGCGTGTACATCAGTTTTTGAAAATAAACTGATTTCCTAGTTATATCAATTGCTTTTAATATCTGATTGTCTGTGACTGTTACTTTGTTTACCCAATACTCTGAAAGCAAAATTTTGTCCTGAAATTTCAAATCCTTAATTAATTTGTATGCAGTTGCTATAAATTTAGTGTCTTGTTGGATAGCTTGCCACAATTCAGAGCATTTATCCACAAATCCGGCTGCAGGTTTAAAGTTCCTAAAATAGCTCAAGGCAAGTTCTTTAACTTGTCTCATTATAACAATGTAACTTCTAGGTAGATTCATTTCCTGTCTAATTTGTAAAGCCGATAAGTCAAGTTTATTAAAAACATCAAATAGAGTCAGATTAACTATTAATGGAAATTTGCTGAGATCGATCAGCTGATTATTTAGTTTAAAATTAGGATTCCTGTGGAAAGGTTGAAGAACCATCATATATTGCAATAAATCTATGGACTGAAATAAAGTTTGCAAAGATGAGACACAGGTTATTATGTGGTCCATGACCCCATATTTTATCAGACTAATTTTGTCCATAAAGGGTAATGCTTTAGGATTTATTTTCCTATCCAAAATACGCTTATGATTCAAGACCACCCAAGTTGGTATCCATTTTGTATTCGTTACATCATAATTGGCAATTCTTAAAATTTGATTAGCGTTTACAATCAAATAATATGCTTCAAAGTTTGGTAGCTCAAGTCCCCCTCTTGTTTTAGGGGTCATTAATTTCTCATAAGATATTCTAGTTCTTTTTGGGTTCCAGATAAATTTAGCTAGATCTTTATGCATTTGTTTAAAAACTGTTTTTGAAATTGATAATTGGGCAGACCTAAATATATATAACATTCGTGGTAGTATATTCATTTTCACTATTGATACTTTTGCTAATACCGGTAGTTTTAAATTCTTCCATCTGTCACAATCAGCTATTATGTGTTCCCATACTCGTTTAACATTATTGTTATAAAAGTCCTTATTATCCGTAGAGAAGTTGATACCCAAATATTTAATATTTTCTTTACATGTTAACTTCCCCATCAGGGCCATTAATGAAAAAGGTTTTGGGGTTCTTAACGGAAAGATATTCATTTTCTGTAAGTTAATTTTATAATTAGAAACTACCGAAAATTCGTTTATGAGCTTTAATATCTTTTCACTGTCTGAAATTGGGGTTGTACAATAAATAATAAGATCATCGGCGAATGCTGACATTAATATTTTATTCCTATAAATTATTGATGCATTATGATACAAATGTTGCTTGATATATAAAAATAGGGGTTCTAGATATAGGATAAACAATAAGGGGGACATGGGACAACCCTGACGAGTACCATTTTTAATCTGTATTCTGTTAGAATAAGTCCTATTGATGTATAGCGTAGTGTATGGATTACTATATAATATTTGTAGTATCTGAATGAATTCTTGGGGCAAGTTAAAATAGGGTAACACATCAAACAAAAAATTTATGTCTACTCTATCAAATGCTTTCTGGGCATCTATTATAAGAGCATAGATATTAAAGTTGTTTTGTTTAGCATACATCATCATATTATGCAGTGTAAGTGTGTTATCGCTAGTTTGTCTAGTTGCCATAAATCCAGCTTGTTCCTTAGAAATTAGATATATCAAAACCTTCTTTAGTCTCGATGCTATAATTGATGTTAAAATTTTCATATCCACATTCATTAGTGCTATTGGTCTGTAATTATCTGGGTTAAGGGGATCTGAATTGGTTTTATGTATGAAAATAGTTTTTGACGCATTGAGGTGGGGGTCACTAATTTTATTTTTAGTTATATAATTAAATACATGAGACAATTCTTTTCCCAAACTATCAGCAAACTCTTTGTAAAATTCAGCTGTAATACCATCAGGCCCTGGCGACTTATGTGCTTTCATATGTTGAATTGTATATACTATTTCTTCTTTAGAAATAGGTTTAATCAAGTCACTTTGCAGGCTCTCTTCTAATTCTGGAAAGTTAATTTTTTGCAGAAAACTTTTATTCTGGTTATGTAGAGACCTATCAGTTTGCCCCTCATACACCTTAGTATAGATTTTCCCAAAAACATCAACAATATCCTCAGTTTTAGAATATATTGTGTCGTTATACTGTATTTCTGAAATATATCCAGTTGTTTTTAGAAAATGATCATTTTAATAAAACAAATGCAATGCTCTATTCAAAGGAATTGTAATAAACTGGAGTGAATCAATGTAAAGTATGCACTAAGTTTGTAAAAGATAGGTAACAAGTTCTCAGTGGCATTCATCACGTGGGTCTGGGATAGATTGCTTTTCAAGAAAGTAGTCAGTTAAAAAAAGGTTCATCATGTGGATGTAATGGCTATGACTGAATGAGTAATAGAAAGAATATGACCATTTCAGTAAATCAAGGATATGGAAGTTTGAGTCCAGAGTAAAAACATGACTAAACCATGTTCCTTCTGTAAACCAGTGATGTTTTTTTTTGGTGGGGGAGGGTCTTGCTGAGGGATCTTATCAAGAACAAGGAATATTGTTTTAGTGCAACATTGCACAGGGCCAGAATTACTAATTAACTAATTATCTTTACATGTTACAACTGATGTTTTTTTCTGTTTTGTTTTGCTTTATTGCATTTGCTTCTTCCCGTACTATAACTTATTTGATACTGGCCTGCTGTATGCTTTATAATTGTCTGGAATCTTTAATATCCTGTTACATTTGTGTTTATATGAAATGATGGACTTTCTAGCACTTTTGCATTACAGGTTACCTGTGTACATTAGACATAGGTGCCAAACCAGGGATGAATTTCCGGTTTACCATCCAATTGTCCAAGTTGCACTTGAATTGGGTTAGGGAGGAACTCTGCTTCACATGGATGGGGAGTCTGTTTCATAGACAGGGCAGTTTCTGGGATACATACCTATCTGTCCAGCAGGTTCTATTTATGTCACAGGCAAGGTTTACATCTTTAGAATGGGTAATTCTGGTGCTGTTTGCTTTGTGGATATGCAAAAGGTCCATCAGAGTGGGGTCTGACAATGCCCAGTATGCCAGGCATAGATCTCCCCCCAAAAGCCTGTAAGAGACAAAATACAGGGATAAAGTCTTCAGGTGGTCTGCACAGGACATTTTACTTACTCCCTGTTTCTTTTAGTGAGGAGCCTCTGTGGAAGTTCCAATTGTTGGATATGCCGAGTTAAGTGCATACCAACATGGGCATTGTACTTATTGATAAGGCTGACGAATGCCCAATACAATGGAACAATGACTTCCTTGGACTTCAATATCATACCTTTGTTTATAAGTTGAGCAACATAAAATGACTTCCTCACAACTGTAGACACATGATGGTCAAAGGCTAGATTAGTATGTGTGTCCCTAAGTCCCAGGATACTAGGTGAATGCTAAGGGGTGTGTTGTCAATATGATAGTTACCAAGGATGGATAACTTTCCTAAGGTTACTATTATGCATTTCTTGGCAATTAGTTTTAGTCCATGGCACTGACACCAGTTGTTTGTCTGTATTATCCCCTTCTTGAGAAAATTTGTGTCAGTGTGAGATTGAATGACAGCACATAATTTGCAATCATCTGCAAATTTAGTCAGCCAGAGACAACTGACATTGGCCTTGGCTCCTGAGAAGTAAATGCTAAAAAGTAGCAGTCCAAGGACTAATCCTTGAGGGACTCCACTTGTGAATGGCTTCTTGGTAGGGGTGGACTCCCCAATTCTAACTTCCTGGGTCCTATCTGTGAGCCAGTTGGCTATCCACCGAGTGACATATGGGTTTATACCTAACCTCATGAGTTTTTCATCAGTGTCTGAGTGGGGTATTGTGTCAAATGCCTTGGCCAGTTCAAGGTAGGCAGTGTGAATGGTTTTGCATCCATTGCTTTGGTGACCTTCTCAAAGAAGTCTACAAGGATGAGTAGGCATGATCTGCCCTTGACAAAACCAAACTGAGTTAGGTCCAGTGTGGAGGTGTACTATATCTCTACTGGTCATCTCCATGACAATTCTTTCCATGGCTTTACATAGAAGACTAGTAAGACTTATGGGTCTGTAGTTTCCAGGATCTGTCAATGGCCCACCTTTGTGCAGAGGGATGACTGTTGCCTTTCTCCATTCATGAGGCATGATGCCTGTTTGGAGGCTACATTTAAACAGTAATTTCAGAGGCACAGATAGGCCATGCTTTGTGCTATTTAGAAGGAATCGTGGGATATTGTCTGGGCCCACTGATCCAATGTTCTTGGTCTTAGAGAGAACATAAAGGGCCTGTTCCCTGGTGAGAGTAGGGGGAGTTATATTTTATATTTGATGATATTTTCTGATGGAGAGAAGGGTAAAGTTGGAGCTGAATTTATCAGCCAGGAGGTTTGCTATATCATTTTCCTCAGTAGAGGTAACGCCATTTACAATGAGCTCTGCACACAATTGTGCATTGCCTTTGAGGCTGCAGACATAGCTAAAGAATGCTTTGTGGTTGTCCTTGGCTTGGGAGACCAAACTTACTGTACCTCAAATTTGGCATTGGTAGACATAAAAAAAGACATGCAACATCGCCAATCAGTAGACATTAACACAAAATTACAAACTGTAATATTGTTTTTAGAAAAAGGTGTGAATAAAATCTTTTTGACATGAATGTTTATGTAATGACACTGAAGACACTATAAGAGGAAACAATTTTTTTCTGTGACTGTGTCTGTTCATGCCTGTGTATATGGATGGGGGGGTATCTGGGTCTATGCAATCAATGTTACATCTATATATATATGTGTATATATATATATATATATATATATATATATATATATATATATATATATATATATATATATATATGTGGATTCCTATTACAAGAACAAAAGTTCAGAACTTCGAACTTGTAATAGGAAGCCTCATTTATGAGAAAGTTCACTTTAACGGAAGTGAACTTCCGCGAAAGTGCACTTCACCGAAAATACCGCAGCACAGTGGAGGACATCAAAAAACAAGCTACGTCCTCCACTATGGTGCGATACTCATGGACCGTAGGGTTAGGGCACGGGTTAGGGTAAGGGGATAGTTAGTAAAGCTAGCCCCTTATGCTAAGCCATGCCCTAACCATAAGGTTCGTGACATTTGCACCATAGTGGAGAACATTGCTATGTCCTTCACTGCACTGCAGTCATCACGGACCTTAGTGTTAGGGCATGGGTCATGGTAAGGGGATAGCCCTAACCCTACGGTCCGTGAGTACTGCACGGAAGTTCAGTACAATGCCCGTTCATTGTACTGAACTTCGCGTAAGTGCACTTTCGATTAAGTGCACTTTCGCTGCAGTGTGCATTCCATACACTATTTTGAAGTAGTGAACCTTCGATCTAGTATATGGAATCCATATATATATATATATATATATATATATATATATATATATATATATATATATATATATATATATATATATATATATATATATATATATATATATATATATAAATATATATATATATATGTGTGTGTGTGTATACACACACACACACACACACACACACACACACACACACACACATATATATAGGAGTCTACTTCTAATGATCAAAAGACCACTTCTCTGAAAATGAATTTACTGAGGAGACAATACGGAACTGTTAATTTACCGAATGATCACACTACCAAAATTTTAAAAGGAAAAGTATGCACTTGGCCAATATTGAACAAAGAAACATATTGCAGTAAATTGTAGTGCACCTCAACACCCCCCACAACTAAATATACCAACTCTGGAATTTCACTACAGTGGGGAAAAGGGCAAATTTACTCATGTTGGCCAAGTGCATACGTTCCCTTTTGAAATATTTGATAATATGATCTTTCTGTAAACTAACAGTTCAGTATTGTCGTCTCGGTAAATTCAGTTTTGTGTAAGTGGTCATTTGATCATTAGAAGTAGACCCATATATTGACACACACATATAATATAAATATATATATATATAGGGTCTACTTTATTAACTCGAACTTTCAAAGGTTTGAATGCATAAAGATCGCCACATATGCATCGGACTCTTAAACGTTCGAAAGCTAATAAAGAAATAAAATGCACAAAAAAAAGATGTAGGCAAGGGGGCAAGCACCCTTTCACCCCCCACACCCACCGCTACTTAAATATGCCAACTCCGAGATCGCACTCCATTGAAGTAAATGGAAATCTCCACCTACGGAGATTTCTGTTTACAGTTTTCGATGGCTTGCACTTTCGATGCATATGGTTCAATCCATATGTATTCATGGTTTTACGCTTTTGCATAAATAAAGTAGACCCTATATATATATATATATATATATATATATATATATATATATATATATATATATCTATAGATATATATATATATATATATATATTATGTATAGATATATATATATATATATATATATATATATATATATATATATATAGATATAGAGATAGATAGGTATGTATGTATTTTGGAACAATAGATTTTTTTGAATGTAGATTTGGTTGACATCTGTTTAGTTGACACAATTTGGTTAGCTAAGCAGACTGTAAACAGATGTGTCAGACCGTACGGTTCATGGAGTTGGTGAACATGCCTGTTCTCCAGTTTTGTATAATCTTGGAGGCTGCATCTAAAATTAGCAGGTATATGGAGGAGCTCAGGCTTAGCCCTACACATAGTGGTAAAAGTGGGCTCTCCACGCTGCAAAATACAATGTTTATTTTTGATTTTTGCATACCCAAGGTTATTTATCAGCTCAGGAATAGTTGTATGTTAACATTTACATTCATAAAATTTGTATTTGACCTTACACAAACACGCACACACACAAACACACACAGACCCACACGTATGGATCTTTCAGTCTATTTCAGTGTACACCTGTGTGTGTGTGTGTGTGTGTGTGTGTGTGTGTGTGTGTGGATATATATATATATATATATATATATATATATATATATATATATATATATATATATATATATATATATATATATATATATATATATATATATATATATATATATATATATATATATATATATACACACATATATAAAATATATATATATATATATATATATATATATATATATATATGTCTATATATATATATATATATATATATATATAGATATATATGTACACACACACACAAACACACGCATATCTATATATGTATGTGTATATATGTATATATATATATATATATATATATATATATATATATATATATGTATATATGTATATATAGGTTTACTATCACATTGTCGATCAACCAATGTGCAAAACTCAGGTAGCAGAACCGAAATTGCGATTACTGCATTGTCGAACCTTACAATAGTGAACATTCGCTATAGCAGGGTTCAACAATGTAGTGCAGATCCCACTATAGTGGGGATCGGGAAATGTACCCTTTCCTCAGTGTATTGCGATCTCTGAGTTTGTATATATAAGTAGAGGGGTGTGGGGGCTGCAGGGGGGCGTGCCCTGCTAAAAAAACTGTTGTAGAATGTTGAGCAGATTTGAAGATGTACTACGTGTTTTTCCTGTTTTTGCTACTATGGCTGTCCAAAAATGTCGATTCGATGTCCACAAAACCACCATTCAACAATTTTATTATTCGGTCATCTGTGTTCTGTATAAACATGTCGGCCATATCATATTCCGACTTATCTACACTCAATTTCAACATACTAAATTTTAAACTGGACCATATAAAACCAGACTAGGTGGGGGGCTACACCCCCCACACCTCCCAGTTATATATACTAAGTCCACGATTGCACTACAGTGGGGAAAAGGGCATAGTACTCACAGCATGTAGACTACTGTAAGGCATGTAAAAGGTATATGCCCTTTCCCTCACTGTAGTGCAATCCTGGAGTTAGTATATATAGTTAGGGGAGTTTTAAGTGTGTTAAACAAACAAACAAAAAATAACATTAAATTAAAGTTTTTGCAGGGGGGCAAGCCCCCCTGCACCCCCTACTTTAATATTCTCATTCCGAGATCACACTACAGTGGGGAAAAGGGAATCTTCCCTTATCTGCACCATAGTACAACCTCCACAACAGGCATACTTACGCGAAAGTGCTTCCTTCGGTGAAAAGCACTTTCATGTAAGTATGCCCGGCCGTTAGTGATTCAGTGATATTTGCATTCAGGGATCAGTACAGATCCCATATAGATATATATATATATATATATATATATATATATATATATATATATATATATATATATATATAGTAGCACTCAAATTAAGTGAGATTCTAAAAGTATCAACATTTGATTTGTCAACAAAGTTTGATGAGAGAGAGGAATAGTTCCTAAGATTGAGAAGTATGGCTCTTCCCTGGAGACTTTGTAATCTTAGGCTAGTATATGTAATTAACAGGGGTGTGGGGAGTGCAGGGGGGCTTTCCCCCCTCACAAAGCACTCTTTTAATCTTTCCATGCTTCAAGGTTTTGCTTAGGCCATTTGTGATGAACTGTCAGTTTTCTGATTAAGTTTTATGTGTCATCACTGATTTGCACATTTTGGTTAATGTATGAGAGAAAAACAGTGGCATATAATCAATCTGCAGGAAAATCTCCAGAGATAGATAGTATTCCTGTAGAAGGTGGAAAGCTTTGAGGGAAGAAAGTGATAAAGGTCTGGACGGTTTTATTTAACATTATTTGAAAAGTTGGGGAAGCACCGACATTCTTGAAGAAATCTGTGTAGGTGTAATATCTAAAGATTGTAAAGAGTCATTGGACCCAGCTTCAATTTTTAAACCATGGTTATAAAGTGTTTATGTCTATAATAACTAAAAAATGGCAAATGTGCAGCCAAAATTGATAGATATGGATTAATGTGGTTTTGTAGAGGGGATGCAAAGATTTGACAACATTAATAGGACAACAATGATCCAGAGAGAAGCAGAATGTAAGTGAATACTGCTGCTATCGGTGGGTCTTGATGCACAGAAAGCATTCAACAGAGTAAGCTGAGATTTTATGAGTAGGGCAATGGAAGCATTTGATTTCCCTGATACAATAATAAGATTAATTTGGAGGATATATGATGGATCAGAGACAAAAATTAAAGTGGAAGTGTACTTCTCTGATAAGCTGTATCTGAGCAGGGGAACCAGACATGGGTATCCTCTTTCCCCTTTGTTATTGCATTATATTTAGCAACACTGGCAAAGAAAATAAAGGACTCAGAAATTCAAAGATAAAATTAGTATGGTTATCAAGTTAAGTTGGTTTTATTTGCAGAAAGTATTATTTTGTACCTTATAAAAACATAAAAGGACATCTCACTGTTATGGAACATTCGGGTCTATATTAAATCAGTGAATGCTTAAAAAAGCGAACACTGATTTATTGACCCCATGTAAGCGAAAGCTTGCAATCTCGAACACTTGGAACAGCGATTTGTTTTCTCCAGAAAAAAAATCACTGTTCCACAAAAAAATAACTAACTAAATAAATAAATAAAAATAAAAACTTCAAAACATTACATAAAGTGGGGGCTTCACCCTCCACAGTCCCCTACTTAAGTATACTAACTCCGAGATCGCACTACAGTGAGGAAAATGGCAAACTAACGGAGGCGGCCAAGTGATTTCTTTCCGAGGGAAAGAAATCACTTATATGCTGTTTCACTATTTTGCTGTTTCGTGCTTTCAAGTTTGATCAAGATGCATTTGAAGGATTGCGTCTTCGGTTATATAATAGGAACCCAAACATTCTGAGACAATTTCAAGTTTTTTTGGGATATAAAATTAATGAAGACAAAAAAATGCTATAGTTGTAAATGATATACCTACACATGAACTGGTTCAGCAATACTCATATTTATAAGGACACAATAAAATGAAGTATTTAGGAGTATGGGTTAAAAAGGATTCTGTTATGGCAGCTAAGGAAATGCGGTAAGAGATTAAATAAGGATAGTACAAAAACTGAGAAACTGGATGCTCATTTTTATGGATATGGATAGCAAGATGTAAGCAGCAAAAATGTTTTTAGTCCCTTTAATTTTATATACAGGTTTGGCATATTTTTGTCAACAAGAGGAGAAGTTGTGGACACTTAAGGCAACCACACTGCCCTAATCAGTTATGTTCCTATCAACCCTTTAAGTCAGAGATGGTTTGTTGTTATAGGTATACTTAGGCATACGGACTGTGTCCATACTGTGGGGAGGGGATGTAGGGGGACACGTCCTTTATCTGACATACTTACTACACCCCAAAGGCTGTGCATACTGATCCCTGCTATCATTGTCAGAGGATAAGGATCCTCAAACATCAAACAGTGGTAGGCCCACACTGCTGATGCCAGACAATGCTTCACCTGTAAATGCACCATGAAAATTAACAACAAAAATACCCATAATGAATATGGAAAAAGTCCACAACCATACATGCAAGTGGTAGAAAGATAACTACTAAAGATAACAAATACATGTAAGTATGCCCATACCATGTGCAGGTGGTCATTACAACTCAATTCTAGATGTACCTAGGTACATTACATGATAAAATAGTATAAGTGTATATTGAAAGTTGGATTTAAAAATATTTGAATGTATACCTTGTGCATCATTAATGGAAAATTTTTGGGACTGTGTTCTCCTCAATCTTCAACATCTATCAGCTCAGTGTGAAACTTTGATGAACCACCTGCATACTTGAATGATGATACAAATGCCTCCATTTTGGTAAGTGGTGGTTTGCGAGACTGCCCCCTACCAGTAGCCCTCTTCTCCTGTGAAATGGGCTCTGTTCTGAACATGGCCTTGCGCCTTGCGAATCAAGTCACTGACCCTATGTCAAACCATTACTTATATTCATCTCTGACCACCAACACCAATGACATATTTGCCCACCTGCTCCCAGACACAGTCACAAGAGGGTTTGTCAGAGGTGTATGTATCGAGGAGCCATCGGCAACCATATCCCAGTTGTAATGAAATAAAAATGGATATCACAGCACAAGTTACCACACAAGGTAGTACATCAGGAACTAAGTATATCAGTACAACAGTCAGTAAATAGCATGGTCAAGAGTAACAGAAACATGACAGCACCCATAAATAATAGAGACACAGTCTAAACAGGAATGCGAGTTGTCTAGCATAACACTTAACATAACCTGTAATCTGTAGAAATAAAAACAGCACTGTGATAGCCTAATGAATCCCCCACCCTCCAAAAAAAAAAAAAGAAATAGAACACTAAAATGAAGACTGGATAGAGGAATGTCCTCCTATCAAGTAGACAACATCATGCGCATATCAAATAATGTAACAAAACCTATAACTTACAGTGTCAGCGGTGTTAAAGATTCTTCAGTTCCCCATCATTGCGCCAGCACATGTAAGCAGACTTACATCTCCAGAAAATGAACCTATCAACTGTTTGCTTGTTATATAACTACAAAATTCTGTATCCATGAGTGTGTATTGCCCCGACCCAATCAATTACATTTCAAATGAATTTAACAGATTAAAGTGAAAAAATATGAGTGGACAGAACAAAGCAAATATATATCACCATAGTACAAATGAGCAGTTGTATGGAAGAAGACATATCTTCTGACAGTTTTCCTCCCTAATTGTGCAGCAAAGGTGTTGAAACAAGTTAGTTTCAGCAGTACTTGAGAAAGAAGGCAATCTTCCATAACACGATGGAAGATCTGTAACCTACTTCATGATTACAAGGTATAAATAAAACCCTCTAGGCATGTGGACTATGCTAATTAGCTCTCAACTCATTACACTTTCTGAATCACTTAATCTGCGTAATGAACATTGGAGGTAAATATTATGTTGATTTCTATTGAATGACACACACCCATGCCTGTCCAGCAAAGAATATGGATTAAGGCTTTGACATGCTAATGCCTTCCAGTTGTGCCACATTATCAGTACTGGTGAGACAATGATGTGTCCAAGATCCAACCTCATCAAAATCACACTTTGAAAGAGTGTCAGGCAGGAAATTCTTTCAACTATGTTTAAATGAGACTGATAGTGAAATCTAAATGAACCTTGATTAATATACTGGCCATGTCACATCAACTTTATGTGAGGTGGCTGTGTCCACATCTCAAACATGGGATGAAGACACATAACAATGTGAATTATATCCCAAACAATAAGAATGTGTATTAAAGTTAATTATGTGTACACATTAAAACAATAGATTTATATTCATGTTAGGCTTTAAGACATTCCATGAAGAAAGTTATTAGGTTCATTGGTAAGTACTAAGCTAGATGCTATTGTGGGCCATTTTAAGACTAGCCAAATTGCCTTTTTTGTGCTCAAAATAACCTACCTCATTTGGTTATAGATTAGCCTTACTCATCCTATTGTCAAGAATTATATATAACTCTAATGAGAATAATTGGGATTATACCATAGATAATTTGAAGGGACCCATACATGTGATAAAGCATTTAGGAGCTGCATCTGACAATTAGTAGTACAGGGGCAAGTCCTGGGGTAGATGTTCTGTTTCCCACACATAGATCTAAGTTGCACTTAAAAAGAGACTGGGATAAACTTTGTTTTATGTGAATAAGGAATCTGTTCTACAGTAGCGGTACCCTGTGCTAAATATGCCCGTCTCTCCAAACCATTCTATTTATGTTACAGAGGAGATTTAGACCCCTAGACATAGTATGCTGATGTGCATATAGTCCATCTGTAATGGGTCAGAAGATTCCTTGCATGTAGCCTCTTATCAGTCTGTAGGATACTGAGTATAGTGACAGGGCTTTGAGGTGGTCCATGTAGGACACATTGTTTAGGACCTGTATCCTTTTCGTAAGGAATTTCTGTGGAAATTCCAGCTGTTGTATGTTTCTGGACAGATACATGCTAAAGGGAGCATTATATTCAATGACTGGTCTAAGAAGTGCTGAATAAAGAGTGGAAATGACATCCCTAGATCTAGTTACTGTCCCTTGCTCATAAGCTGTTCAATGTAGAAGGACTTTCTTACAACAATGTTGGTCAAATGTTACCCACTGTCCACATACGTTTCCAAATCCTGAACATCTATGTGAACTCAGTGTTGTCAATATGGTAATTCTCTGGTGCAGATGACTTCCCAAAGAACAGTATAACACATTTTTGGCATTATTAATTAATTTCAAACTATGATTTTGACATCAGTTATTTATTTGAGGCAAACTTTCCTGCTGGTTGGCTAAGTCATTTGAGGATTCAGTGATATTCATCTGCAAACTTAATGAGCCAGAGTCCTTTTGTAGTGGCTTTTACTTCAGAAAAATAGATGCCAAACAGAAGAGGTCCCAGCAAAGACCTGTAGGGGACTCCACTGGTGACTGTTCTCTTTGTGGAGGTAACTTCTCCTGTTTTGATTATCTGCATCCTATCTGAGCTAGTTGGCGATCCAGTGGGTGACACAGGAGTTTATTCCCAATTTATTTAGCTTTTTTACTATGCCAGAGTGGGAAATTGTGTCAAACATTTTGACCAAGTCAAGGTGTATGGTGTGCATTGTTTTGCCTTCATCCATTGCTTTGGTGACCTTTTCAGAAAAATCCACCAGGATGAATAAGCATAACCTGCCTTTATGAAATTGAAACTGGTTTAGTGTTTGGACATTCCCTATGTCTTGATTGATTAGTTCCATGATAAGCCTTTCCATGGCATTGCATCTGAGGTTGGTTAGACTTGTGGGTCCATAATTGCTTGGGTCTGCAGGGGAATGACTGTAGCTATTTTCCACTTGCTTGGTATAAAGCTTGCATAGAGCCTGAGACTGAACAGAGTTGTTAGACATATGGCTAAATCATGTTTCATGCTATTTAAGATACATCCAGGGATATTGTCGGGACCCATCAAAGCAGCATTTTTAGCTTTTAATAGCACTTTTAGGACTTGGTCTATTGTGATAGCTGGAGATGAGCCAGTTTCAGGTATGGCTTGATGGGGAGATGGAGGGTAGAGGGGGTAAAGTTAGAATTAAATTTATTGGCCAGTAAGTCAGCTGTACCTTCAGTTTAGGTAACATTGTTCACAATCAACTCTGAGAATTGCTGCATTCTGCCTTTGAGATTATGAACATAACTAAAAATACCTTGTGTTGTCTTTGACTTGTAGCTATTTTAACCTCAAATGAGGTTTTGGTGGATTTTATTAATCTCCTGAGTTTTTTGTTTATTTCAGTGACAAGGACTCTAACATTCCGAGAATTACTCTTCTTGCATTTAGTCAAAAGTTTTTTCCTTTTATTATAAAACCTGTTGATATTATGGTTCCAACATATGGTTTGTTTCTGGGGTTTGCTCTGCACTTATTATTATGGGCTACATCTGCATCTATGCAGCTATTTACATGCTGGAATAGTGTGGTGGTATACATTTCTGCATATTCTATGGAAATAACTGGGTTTGGTGGGGAAAATACAATTAATACGTCACAAAAATGCTAGGAGTAATTCCAGCCTGGAGAGATTCTTTGTATCCTTACTTTCCTTTATATTGTCATATTTGTCCTACCTCTCCAGTATCACAATTGTACTCTGTAACAAAAAAATCAAAAGTCTGCGAGTATAACTGTAGTACAGACTCATTGCCCATTGCAGAAGTAGAATGACTTGAACTTGTATTTCACTTTCTACTTTTTATTTTACTGTCCATGTGGTGCAACATGTGCATTGTGTTAATGTTCCTTTGCAATGCATTTGTTGCAGTGTACATACCTGTGGAAGTGCTCTTGACCATGTGTTGATATAATATTCACTCATTGTGATAGTGAGATCCCCCTAAACTTGACAAATCCCATGTCATCTTCATGCGCCATATGGGATTTAAGATTGTGCATCAGAGATGGTCATCAGTGATAGTTCCCATTCTATGGCAACCAAAAATACAGTAGAATCACTGAAGTACAAGTCCACCAGTAACCACAAATTAACTTCAGTTGTATTACCAGGGTCAATAAAGGCTGCCACACAAAAATGTGAGTTTTATTCCAAACACAAAACAACAAGATTAAGTTCTTTAATTTCCTATCTGAAAACTTCATCAGAATCATTTTACTACATGACCCTGGTTTACTATGGATAGAAGAGATATTGATAGAGTTTGACTTTTTGAACCATACTGCATTCTGTTTGATATTAAAGAGAATAGAACTAGTGCCGAAGAACAATTACATATACTTTCAGGGTGAATTATATCATCAGATAGATGGTGTCACTATAGGTGCGGCATGCACACCCATTTTAGTTAACTGAGAAAAGATATGTTTTTGAGTCACATTATAGAGACAGCATAAAGGCATATTACCGGTTCCTGGGCAACATGTGTATTATTTGGAAAGTGCCCAGACAAGACATTCAAGGCTTTATGGAATATTTTAGTAACACCACTGAATTTTTAGAATGTACACATGAGGTATGGGACCAGGAAGTACACTATCATGATGTGACAATTACAAAGGGCAATGACAAGGGGAGATTTATTTCTAAATTATATAGAAAATAAATTAATAATCTAGTATCCTAAGCCTCCCTAGCATTCCTTATGTTAGTACTCTCACTCACCCTCATCTCATCTTCAATATCCCAGTAATTCCCACATACCCTCAACTCATACTGTCCTCTAGGCTATTCCACTACCTGTTTAGTGTGCTATACTGAATCATTTAACTTGCTAACCCCATACTATTACCCTGCTAATACTTTATATATCCCCCTTTTCTTACAATTTGCCTAAAGTGCATAACCTAACCTGAAAAAACAAATTCCCAACAAGAACAAAAAACTTGGAAAAATAGAAAAAATGATCCCAACAACGACCTGGAACACACCAGCTTTATTGACAACAAATGTTCCTTCGACTAAGCACTTTCACCAGTAATTGGCTTCATCAGAGTCAAAGAAACCTCTAACTACAACAGAATAAATAGTGAAAAAGTTTTTTACAAACACTTAATTAATTAATTGATAAGCCAATCATCAGCCATAAAATAACATTAGGTGAACCGCCCTTAAGAAAGTGCTTAGTGCAAATCATTTCATCTAAAAAAAATCAAAGAATCCATTTAACAATGCATAGAAGGTGCACTGTGGGAATGTAATAGTGTTTTGAATGTCTGAAACCATAGTTTAGTATTGTTTCAAACTTCAAAAGTTAAAAGCTAATAGTTGTTCAGCTTGGGTATGTTTACCAGCATTGCCTGCTGCTATGTTCTTTTTATATACATGTTTTTTATATAACAATGTTTTTAATTCATGGAACACATTTTTATAGTATTTTTTATATGTTCACTTAAACTTTTGAACCAGTTTTGTTGTTTTTGGAACCTAGTGGATATGTTTAAATTTGGCTAGGTATTATATGCATTGTTAAATGGATTCTTTGATTTGTTTTAGATGAAATGATTTGCACTAAGCACTTCCTTAAGGGTGGTTCACCTAATGTTATTTTATGGCTGATGATTGGCTTATCAATTAATTAATTAAGTGTTTGTAAAAAACTGTTTCACTATTTATTCTGTTGTAGTTAGAGGTTTCTTTGACTCTGATGAAGCCAATTACTGACAAAAGCGCTTAGTCAAAGGAATCAAAGGAACATGTTGTTGTCAATAAAGCTGTTGTGTTCCAGGTCATTGTTGGGATCATTTTTTCTATATAACCTAACCTGAAGCCTCCCACCATTCCAGTTATTCCTGGCTTCCAGACAGAAAAAGAACCTCCTTGCAGGGATCCTCCACTGTTCTCTCAACTTCCTTTGCTTGTCCTATGACATTGGCCTAAATTGTATGTATCCTAAAGGGCATGTCATTGTAACCAGTCACTGTTGTATTTAGCCCTGCGCTCCATTGCTAGCAGCCTACCGCAGACTTCTTTTACCCCACTATTTGGTACTTACATTACTTTTTAACTTTCCCTACTCTGCTCTAAGTACTCTTGTCATCTGTTGCTTGTCCACTAGGTGGCAGCACATACCTATTGCATAAGTATTCACTTTATCCCCCAGGTTACACATATACTGAAACTGCTCCAAAGGATCCATTAATTCCCTGCCTCTAGCCTACAATCTCTGTGCTCCTCTCTGTTGTTACCTAATAAACAGTTACAGTAAAGTGCTGTATCCTCCATACTTTCCTTACCTCTGAGCTCACTTACCTAACCACTGATTGCTCTTCACAGTCTTGCCTTCTTCCTTCTCCTTGGGTCTACCCACTCCGTTCACCCTGCAGGCTCACTCTGCTCCCCTACCCTACCCCAAAATCTCACCCACCCCGAGTGCTCCTACCCTTATCCTACCCATTAGTCCCCACCCCCCTGTATCACCCAATCCACTCTCATGTCATCACTAACCCCTCCCCTCCCATCCTCCAATACTCTCTCACTCCACCCATTTCTAATCCTTAAAGCTCTGGAAACATTTCCATACTCCTCCCTCCTACACTTTCAACAATTATCCTATTACATCCTCAACACCTAACCCACAGCTATTCCATCATACCTACACCACACCATGTCTCTTCAAACCATTCTCATCCCTTCCCTTAGCCTACTACTCCTACTACCTCTTTACCATGCCTCCTCCTATTCCTCTTATAAACTACCACTTCTTTCCTATCCCCTCCTCACCTCATCATCACCTTGACACAAATCATAACACTGCCACATCTCATTTCCACACTATATCGTCCTCCCTAGTGCTTCCAAACCCACTTATCTGCTTTAAACTTAAACGCTTACCTATCTCAATGAAGCATCATCTTCCCAAAGTACTCATCGTACCTCCCACCAAATGCCAGGAGCAAATCCAAATCCCTGCTCTCTTTCCCATTTAATTTCCTATGCCTAGCAGGAGACATACACCCCAACCCAGGACCTAGTACCAGGAGTAATCCATCTCCCCCCATTACCACCCAAACTACCAACCCCAGATACCTGAAGATCTTGACTATCAATACTCAGAGCCTAAGAAACAAATTATCCCACTTCCATGCTTGGCTATCCCAAACCCAACCTGACATAGCAGCGGTCTCTGAGACATGGCTAAAACCCCATATTTCAGACCTGAAATAATACCCCAAGGGTTTCAAGTACTTAGACAAGACTGCCTAAAAAAAGGGTGGAGGAGTAGCCTTAATCTACTCTAGCCTACTCTCTATCACTCCCTACCAAAACCCTATTTCACAGTTTAACAATGCTGAACTAGTCATAGGAAATCTCAAACTAAATTACCAGAAAAGCATTTGCTTTATAGCCCACTATATTCCCCCCCCCCTGGAAACAACATTAATACATTTGAGGAAATCCTTCTATGGGCCTCATATAATATCAAGCTTGAGACATATATCCTAGGAGATGTGAACATCTACTGGAAAAAAATTACTGCCAACAACACCACTATTTCAATCAATCTATGTAATTTCACTCAGCTCACAAATGCTATAACCAGACCTAATTAAAAAAAAATCCCAGGCTCCATACTGGACTGGATCCTTGTCTCCCACCCTAACAAAATCTTCCACTCTGACACCTTACCAGACTCCATCAGTGATCACTTACCAGCTTTCATCCATAGATCAACCCCCTCCCTTCCACATCCTCACCAATATATCCATACTCGGAATATCCACAACTTTAACACAACTTTTTCCAATTCTCTTAGACTGATAAATTGGGACACCCTAAAAACTCTACCTCTGGATAGTGCTGTCGAATTCTTCAATTCTAACTTCTTAACACTCTTAACTCCCAAACCCCTCCAAGAATAAAACGTATAAAAAACAATTCTGCCCCTTGGCTTAGTAAAGATACCAAAACACTCATGCAACAAAGGGACAAGACCTGGAAACTCTATCATTGTGATAGGCAACCTAACACCCTTCTTAAATACAAACAACTCTGTAACTTAGCAAAAAAAGTATCATACATGGCAAAAAAGCATATTATATCAAACTCCAGTCTAACCACTCCTCTAACCCCAAACAATTCTGGAAATCTATCAACTCACTTCTCAACCCAAGCACCAAAAACAACCCCTGCCCTGACACTAGTAAATCTGACCAAGAAATAGTCACTCTGTTCAACTCCTTCTTTACTAACTCAATAGCTGAACTCACTAAAACATTCCCAAACAACAGCAGCTCCCCTGAAATCAGACCCTCTGCTCAACCTTCCACCCCAAATATACCTCCCATATTCCACCTCAAACCTATCCCCACCTCTTATATTAAAAAGTCTCTCTAAGCTTAAACCCTGCTCCAATGCTCCAGACAATATCCCCTCACTCTTTCTAAAAATAGCAGCAGACAACCTCGCCACCCCCATTAGCATAATCTTCAACAGATCCATACAAAAATCTTATGTCCCCAAACTGTGGCATGCAGCCTTTATCCTTCCCTTCCATAAAGGAGGCAAAAATAATAACATCTCCAATTTCCGACCCATAGCAATCCTCTCCCCATTTCAAAAATTCTTGAGAAATGCATCCACCTCCAGCTCATGCCATTCATTACACATAACCAACTCCTCACCCCAACACAACATGGGTTCTGTCTTGACCATAGCACAATAACAGCTCTTGTCTCCTTTCTAGACATCATTAACCATGCCCGAGACTCCAGAGAACTCATATCCACTGTCCTCCTTGACTTCTCCAAGGCCTTCGACACAGTCTCCCATACCCACCTTCTTCACCACCTTTCCAATCTTAACCTCTCACAAAATACCATTACCTGGTTCAACAGCTACCTCTACAACAAATCTCAGGCAGTAAAATGGAAGACTGGCACCTCAGCCTTCCTTCCCACCCCAACCGGAGTACTCCAGGGATCCATTCTTGGCCCTATGCTCTTCAATATCTTCATTAATGATTTCATACAGCCATTCCTAACACCAAGATAGTACAATATGCAGATGACTTAACGTTAGTTTGCTCGGCATCAAACCTCCCAGAGCTACAAACAAAAACTCAGACTGCCTTCTCAACTACAAAGAACTGGATGCTCCAAAATCACCTCTCTTTGAATGCCACCAAATCAAAGATCCTTCTATTCTCTCCCTCAAAATCTATCCACCTAGGCAAAACCTCTTCAAGATTACAAGCCTTGCCAACTCCACTATGGAAGTTGTTCCTTTTGCTAAACTTCTTGGAGTTACTATTGACAAACACCTAAAATTCGATACCCATATTCAGCAAAATATAAAGAAAACCCATCAGAAACTTGGCATGCTGTATAGAAACTCCCACTTCCTCTCCCCATCAACAAGACAGACCCTCACCATTACCTTCTTACTACCTTCACTAATGTATGGCGTTCCTCTACTAATCAGCCTATCTTCCTCCATCTCTTCTAAACTAGAATCTTGTTACAATAAAATCTCAAAGTTCACCACCACCTCCAAATACTCCACTCATCACTGTAAACCTCTCCACCAGCTGCAATGGCTAGAACTCCCAAACTACCTTGGCTACCTCCAACTCATCACCACCCACATGCTCATTTTCAAACCAACTATATGTCCTGCACTATCAAACATCCTAACATTATACACCCCAAACAGAACTCTAAGATCTATCCACTAAAATCTAATTTCTGTTTATAAACCAAGCCATCTCGCTGGTTAGCTTCTCCTATATTTCTCTATTGCCAAAAAATGGAATTCTCTCCCTCCATCCTTAAGAACTTCTGAGAACTCTGAACTCTTCAAAACCCTGCTGCATTCTTACCTCTCCCAAAAATGGAAATGCAATTGCACTCTACCTACCTAACCTGCTCAACACATAAATACTTTATCACACACAAAGTTTGTTCTTCCTTACACACTATTGTTTAACCCTCTGTACTGCCTTCATGTGAATGTTTCCTCTATACCACTTTCAGAGGATTTAAACCTCTGTATTAATCTAACTTATGCTATTATTCATGCATACAGAACTTATCCATGCTAATGTTACTTCTATATCATTGTATTAATTTAACCTTGCACCGCTGTTCTCAACCACTAAATACGTAAATATGCTCACATCCTTTTCTAAGCTACTGTTTAACATTTGTTTAGTTTTTTTTGCTATTTTGTATGTAAAATTTGCTGAGCTTGTTTCTGTTTCCACTACGCATTGTACATTATATTTTGGAGATTATACTATGTATTATTGGAGCTTTTCTCCCCGGGCCTCCACTGAAAACGGGCTATTTGAGCCCAGTGGACCTCCCCGGTCATCAAACTGGAAATAAGTAAGTAAATAAATAAATAAATAAAAAGAATGCTTCTCAAACTCCTACTTATATTATAGTAGTAATCACCCAGAAAGACAGAAACACAACATTGTAAAGGGACAAATGATTAGGCCAGCATGCATGACATCAGAGGAGGAAGACATGAACAAAGAACTTGATTATATTGAGGAATTATTTAGTGAATGAGGTTACCCCAAAAGTATTACTATGAGAGCCAAGGAAGAGGTTAGAGGGGGTTGGAGAAGTAAATACAAGCCCCTATTAAGAATGGAAAAAGGAAACCACAAGTATGGACAAGAAAACGATGATGAACTTGACAGTAACAAGAAAAAGGAAGGCAAAGAACTTTATATGATATTAACATACAATCAGGATACTAAAGGGATAAAAAATACAACACAAAAAAATTGGAGGATGTTCTCTACCATGCCTATCAAACCAAAGGTGTTAATAAGGCCCTTAACATTTGGATATAGAAAGAACCCCAACTTGAAAGATAGTTTTGAGAAGTAAAAGAGAGTACATGGAAAAGGTAAAAAACATACAAATGTGGGAGATGTCCTCAGTGCCCCTTTGTATACAACCAAGAGACTTTAACATTAAATAATCCAAAGCCTATTTTCTGCCCTAAGGGATACTACAATTGTTACACAAAAGGAGTGATATACTTAGCACATTGTAAAGAATGTGGTTCATAGTATATAGGAAAAACAAAAAGTACATTAGAATATACGAACATACCTATGAAATTAACAGAAAAAAGATACTAATGCACTATATAGACACACAGTAACATGTACTAAGGCAGACTTTAAGTTTTGGATTATTGAACAGGTTTTACAAAGT
Source organism: Protopterus annectens (assembly GCF_019279795.1). Taxonomy (NCBI): domain Eukaryota; kingdom Metazoa; phylum Chordata; order Ceratodontiformes; family Protopteridae; genus Protopterus; species Protopterus annectens. The sequence continues at coordinate 1,457,264,055 of NC_056737.1, forward strand.
GATAGGGGGGACTGGGAGACTAAATTGGAGCTGAGAGAGCTAATATGGCAGTTGGATGGTTGTTTACCACCAGGGCTTAATGACCATGTTTCCTTAATTTCAGAGTTAAAAATGAGAGCAAACAAATATTGAGGACATCAATATTTTTAAGAATTGATGGGGCATACACTAACATTGCATATTTTTTACACACTTATGGTTTCTAAACTTGTGAACACTTTTTTGCAATTTTTCAAGATTTTGTAATTTTTTATGACATATGTATAGATTAGTAAATTTATATTAAATTTACATTTAATTTATATTGAATTTACTTGAATGAACTAGAAATTAATACATTGTGTAATAAAGTGGTGCAAACAGTGAGGTTTAATTTAGGGAAGTGATGTAATTAGTGACAGCCAGTAGGTATGGTATTGGGTCTTTAAATAGAATGCAAGGATGTAGTAAAATGATTTTGATTAAGTTTCCGGACAGGAAATGAAAGTGCTTAATCTTGTTGTTTTGTGTTTGGAATAAAAAGTCGAATTTTCATGTGGCAGCCTTTACTGAGCCTAGTAATACAACTGAAGTTAATTTCTGGTCCCATTCTATGGCAAAAAATGGAAGAAAAATAATTACGCATGTACACAGACTTTCTCATCAGTCAAACAAATTGGACATTAATGAATTCCGAAAAGCACCTTCTCTGTATCTCTGTAATTTCCTTAATGGCTCAGTGTGTCATTGATGTCTGTTCATAGTTGCATAGGATCAGAGGATCATAGGAGGTTGCTAGGTCAATGACCTTAGGGCCCTTACAAGCCTAGCCAAATGCAATCCCTGTTACCAAGAATATCAAGGTATTAAGTGGAACTAAGTGAACAACTACTGTCCCTGTCCAAGAGAGTGCAGGTGAAACTCCCAGTGTGAATTTATAGTTTCCCATCCAGTCATCCAAATTACCCTTAAATAGGGTCAGTGAGGGCTGCTGCTTCACCTGAATTGGAAGTTTGTTCCAGAGGAGAGGTAAACTCTGTGACACATATTTGTCTCTCCAGCAAGTACTGTTGATGCCACATACTAGGGTGAGTTCTCTAAACTGAGTACATTTTATACCATTTGATTTATGCATGTGCAGTGTAGAATAGAGCACGTGTGCTGTATCTTTAAGAAGCATTTCAAGGACTGAACATGCATATAAACAGTCAGCACATGCTAGCTTCAGTGTCATTTTGAGAGTGCAGCCAGAGAGTGAGCATGTATGAGTGTAATAGCTAGCTTATTTATAAGGTTATCTAAGTTAAAGTTATTAGACCTCAATCCTGTTGTGTTTGTACATAATAAAGCTGTTGAACAGAACCTGCGGAGTCTCAACCTATAGTATTCTGACTACAGGAGTGACATGTTGTCAGAACAGGGATTCCAGAGACTGATATTCAGAGCTATGAGGTGCAGAAATAACAGTGAATGTAAACTAAAAGAAATGAGCATGAAAAAGAGCCAGAAAAGAACAAAAGGTAATGAAAACTTGTACAGTTCATTTAAAAAAAAAGATAAAATGGGGCATTACAAGGCCACAAACTGCATTATTAAACACAAGAGGCACAAAAGGTTTATTGATTAAACAAAATGTTTACAATTATGATATTTGATAAAACGATTGTCAGAAAAGCACATAAAGGGTTAGAAATTGCCTCGAAATTGCAAAAAGGGCATGTTTAGAGTAAAACAAGCACAAGAAAAGTACTATGGGCATGAAAAGAGATTAAATGAGCAAAACATATATAATAAGGGCAAAAAGGGCACATTAAGCATAAATAAAGTAAGGCAACTGCATGCTTTTTGGCAAAGTGCTGTGTTTTGGCTTAACTACTGTTTCATATTGTATTCAGAGCATAACTAGAGTTATTCAAAGTCTCTCAAGGCATGCAAACAGGAATTGCAATGTGTGATTATTACTGTCCATTTATTCTGAAGAGTTTGATTGTGTGCAAAGTGCAACTATTAAGTAAAGTGCAGTCAAAATACAGCCATTTCGAAAAGTTTCTTGTGCTGGGTGTGTCTATTCACAAAGTGCCACCATTACAGAGTGTTTCTTGCATTGTAAAGAGTTATTTAGCAAAGTAGCACCATTTTGGGAAAGTTTCAGTGTGCTGTGTACTGTTTATTTACAAAGTGCAGTTATTTGAAATGTTTCTTACTTTGAGCTTATTCTGCCCAGTTCATTCACACAGTACAATTATTTTGAGATGTTTCTTACACTGATGATGTGATTTCTTACAATACAGTGATTTCAAGAGTATTACAGTGCCTGAGAGACTTATTTTACAAAGCTCAGTTACTCAGGGCTTGTTGTGCTGTTGGGCATAGTTACAAGTACTGGCATAAATTTCTGGAATATGTATATCTGTGTATGTTCGTGCATATTTGCAAAACCCTTCACTGGTATGTGTTAATTTGGCAGATGGATTTTGAAAGTCCTCACCACTTTTATTTGATCAGAATATTGCAGGGAATTATGATATTTTTTATAGAAGCAGCTTATTCTGACAAAGATGCATGCACTAGGGCATTAAGTTTACTAAACCTAGCTGGGTCAGAAGCCATTGAAAGAGAGCATTCATTTGTGTATGCACCAGCTGTATATAAAGGAGAAAGTGAAAACCATCATATTGTTGCACAGGCTGAACTGAGGGAAAACCCTGAATGTTTGAAGTGCAACTTCAGGGAAATGTGTAACCCCCAGACAAATATTACATTAGAGAGGCATGTGTTTTACACAAGAGATCAGAAACCAGGGGAAACCTCTGCAGCTTATATAACTGACCCGAGGAACAGAGCTAAAATGTGTTGGTTTGATGACTTAAAAGATGAGTTGATAAAGGACAGGCTTGTATGTGGTATTAATAGTGCTACTGTAGAAAGATTTTGATTCCTGACAGTGATTTAACATTTGGTAAAGCTATAGAGATTTGTCAAATCCATGAAGTTACAGAAAGGCACACAAATATGCTTGCAAGTGACAAGAGTATCATTTCAGCAGGCTCTAGAGCAGATGTAGACAGCATGCAACACATGGCAAACAGAAGCAAGCCTAAGCACATGGCAGCCACAGCCCCTGCTGGTTCACCAGGGAAACCACGTCATTTTCCACCAAGTTTTAAGAAAGGAGCATGCTCAGTGCAGTACAAGCGTGAGTCAGCAAAAAACATTTACAGCTTTTTTTGTTAACTGTCACAATTGTGGTGCCAATCATGAGTCTGAAATAGAGAGAGATGCTTAGCATTTGGTCAGCAGTGCCACAAGTGTAAAAATAGTATCATTTTCAAAAGTTTTGCAAATCAAGTAAACTTATCACATATCCTCATTACTGACTATTTTCAGTACCTCTTTTCACAGATATAGATTCCTCAGAATGACATTTGGAATGAATTCTGCAAGTGAAGTCTTTCAGTGTGCAATGGATCAAAATTTTTCAGGTTATCCTTGTGCTATAATAGTAGATGATTTATTGGTTGGAAGAAATGGTGTAGCAGAGCATGACAGAGACCTTAAGAGAGTTCTAGACAGAGCACATGAAGTGAACTAAAAGCTCAATGCTCTGAAGTGAACATTCAGACTACAGGAAGTTACATATGTAGGTCATTTATTTTCTAGCACTGGCTTGCAACCAGACATGTCCAAACAAGCAGCCATTCTTGACATGCCAGAATCAGATTATGCCCAAGCTCTACAACGTTTTCTTGGTATGGTCAACTATTAAGCAAGTTTATACCAGACTTCAGTGAGTTGACAGCACCTTTGAGAGAGCTGATATGCAAAAATGTTACATGGTCTTGGTTGGAACAGCACCGAAAATCATTTGAAGACCATATGCAGAAAACTGCCACCCCACCTATTTAAGATCCTATTTATTTATTTATTGATTGATTTATTTATTTATTTATTCATATTTGTTGACCGGGAGTGTCTGACTGGACGTAGGTCCATTTTCAGCGAAGGCCCGGGGAGAAAAGCTCCACAGTTAAAATAAACAGACAGTAGTTACATTGGATTACATAGTGATTAACAATTTACATAGCAATTACTTACAACATATTTACAGATGAAGAACATAGTACATCAGTAGATAACTAGAATCTTTATCTGTGAAGTACATAACAGACATTAACAAATGTTACAATAAGAAGTTCCTTCTGTATAATAAGTACTAGGCTTATGAGCATTTGAGCTTGGTATAATCAAGGTAGTTAGTGGAGTGGAAAGAAAGGTAGTGGTTGGATGGGGTGGGTGATATTAGAGTGGGAGTTGCAAGGGCATAGTCAGCATGTTTTTAGGTGCACTTTTAGTAAAGTTTTGAAGTGTTGATATCAACAAACCAGTAACCCTTTCCTATGATGCTTCGAAATTTGGTCTTGGTGGAGTTATTCTTCAAGAAGTCAGAACAGTGGCATATGCATCAAGAACTCTTACCCAAACTGAAATGCAATATGCTCAAATTGAGAAATAACTTTTCGTGAAAGCATTTGCATGTTCAAAATTTCATGATTAAATCTATGGTCGAGCTATTCAGATTGAAAATGATCATCAACCTTTAGTTATTATTTTAAAGAACCCTATGAATTCAGCTCCAGCAAGATTACAAAGAATGATGCTCAAATTTCAATAGTACAGCTACAAAATTGTCTATACAAAAGGCAAACTTTTTTATCTGGCTAATACCTTATCCAGATCACCCTTAGATACAAAGGAACAGCTTCATGCAGAGTTTTGACTTTGACATCATGGAAGTGCATAGTTTTTCTACCACAAGACTTGATGAGCTGAGAGATCATGCAAAGAGTGATCCAATTTTACAAAAGCTCAAGCAACATGTTAATGTTGGATGGCCGACAAAGAATCTAGTGTACCACCTGAGGTGCAAACTTCTTTTCCTTACAGATATGAGATGTTGATGGAAGATAGCATTATTTTCAAAGATAGCATTATTTTCAAAGTCCTAAAGTTGTTGTTCCTCCTTCCTTACAACATGAGTATATCCAACTTTTGCATCATGGTCATCCAGGTTCCGCATCTACCAAAAGAAGGGTGAGATGACTAGTATTTTGGCCTTCTCTAAAAGAAGACATTGATAAAGTACTTTTGTCTTGTTCGATATGCTTTGCAAAAAGAGCCAATTCAGCAAAGTCAAGTTCCTAAACTCCCTTGGTCAACAGCAGCCCCTTCATAGGTTCATTGGTTCATAGTTTCGTACTAAACTATCAGACCTAGGGCCTATACAAGCTTAACCATAACAATTACCTGGCTATTTCTTCCCACAGTATTTACCTCCCTGTACCCATGTCTAGCAGGGCGACTGACATGATCCCTGGGGTGAATTTCCTATCTCCCATCCAATCATCATGGTGTCTTTTGAAGAGGGCCAAAGAGGCGCTCTGCTTGACATGTATAGGCAGTCTATTCCAGAGTCTGGGGCGACTCTGGGTAAGGAACCTATCCCTCCAGCATGTTTTGTTAATTGTGATGACAAGGTTTAGATCCTTGGAGCATGTGTCTCTGAGGGATTGGTATTTCTTTAAGTGTAGCATGTCCAACAGCTCTGGGTTTGACATGGCCTTGTATGTTAAGCAGAAATCGCCTCTGAGTAGATGATATGCTACAGAGCATAGGTGGAGATTTTTTAGAAGATCAGCATAGGGCATCAGCTTTAAGCCTGTGATTCGTTTAGTGAGACATGTCTGCAGTTGTTGCAGATGTCTTGAGAGATACGTGCTAAACGGGGAGTTATCTTCTATAATGGGTCTAATGAGGAATGAGTACAGTGGGACAATGACCTCCTTTTTTCTGGATGAAAAGCTCTTAGTGATGAAGGATTTCCTGACTGTTGTGATGATGTGTTTATCGAAGGTGAGACCACTGTCCACCTGTGTCCCTAAGTCTCTTATCACACTTTTGGTGTTTAGTGCACTGTCACCTATGTGGTAACTCATGGGTACATGTTTTTTTTCCAAAGGGGATAACTATACATTTCTTGGCATTAAGCTTGAGCCCATGGCTCTGGCACCAAGCATCTGTTTCTGTAAGGCCCTTTTGTAGAATATCCACATCATATGGGGATTCAATAATGGCTCCCAGTTTGCAGTTATCTGTGAACTTTGTTATCCAGAGTCCCTTAGTGTTGGCCTGTACTTCAGAGAAGTAGATGCCAAACAAGAGCGTTCCCAGGACTGAACCCTGAGGTACTCCACTTGTCACTTGTCTGAAGCTGGATTTGGAGTCGGCTGCTTTTACAGTGTGGGTTCTGTCAGTAAGCCAATTGGCAACCCATCGAGTGATGTAGGGATTAATGCCCAGCTTAGTAAGTTTATCTATGATTCCAGAGTGGGGGATGGTGTTGAAGGCCTTGACGAGGTGCAGATAGGCTGTGTGGACCACCTTAACCTTGTCCATGGCTCTGGTGACTGATTCAAAGAAGTCAATTAGGTTCAGGAGACAAGATTGGCCCTTCACGAACCAAACTGCATGGGGTCCAGTGCGTGAAGTTTGCCAGTGTCTCTGTTTATAAGTTCCATGTTAATACGTTCCATGGCCTTGCAGATCAGGCTTGTCAGACTGATGGGGCAGTAGTTCCCAGTATCCAAAGTGGATCCCCCCTTGTGGAGTGGGATAACTGTAACTGTTCACCACTCAGTGGGCATGAAGCCTGAGGTGAGGCTATGATTAAACATGACACTTAAGTGAGGTGCCAGTTCTTTTTGTAGATCATGTAGTACACAGCCTGGGATGTCATCTGGTCCCATGGATGCTGTATTCTTAGCTTTGGAGAGTGAGTTTTTTACCTGTGCAGCCATTATTACCAGAATTTGGCAATCTTTCAGTATTGAAATGGGCCCTTTAGTGAGTGGGGGGGGTGAAGTTTGGACTGAATCAATCTACCAGGATATTGACAATATCCTTGGGATCAGTATATTTAATATATTTGAGTGGAAAAAACAGGATTACTTGTTATTGGTAGAGTCTTATTCAAACTAGTTTGAGATTGATTTACTACCTAATCTAATGTCCACTGCTGTTATTACTAAGTTGAAACATTATTTCTCAATCCATGGTAGCCCACACAAAGTTATTTCTGACAATTGTACTCAATTTACTAGTCAATTGTTTCAGAAATTTGCAAAAGAATGGTACTTTGTGCATGTTACTAGTAGTCCAGAATATCCACAGTCAAATGGTCTAGCTGAACCTGCAGTGCAGAGTGCAAATCAATCACTTGAGAGTTCAAATCGTGACAATATCGATATCTGTTTGAATTTACTTAATCTCAGGAATATACCCCATGATGATATATTTGGCTCACCTGCTCAGAGACTTCTTTCTAGGCAAACCAGTACAACATTTCCTATCATTTCCATTTTGTTGAGGCTTAAAGCTAAGAACAACAGAACAATTAGTTCAACTATTCAGAAAGCATTCCTTCCAGAAGTCTAGCTATGATAAATCAAGCAGATTTCTTTGTCCATTGAAAGAAGGAGAGACTGTGAGGATATGAATGGCGAAGGGTTTTGACCAGATTGGTCAAGTAACAGGTATATGTACCAAGCTGAGATCTTACTTCATAGAATCTGAGGGCATGGAGTACAGGAGAAATTGCAGACATCTCCTTCTTATATCAGAATCAATATTGCAGCATTGTTTCTGTGATACAGATTCTAGATCTCAGAGCAACCCAAAAAATGTTTCTGTTGCAGAACATGTCTTAACTTCTACATCTATTCTTGATGATGTTTCTGATGTTCCTAAGTTGAACATTCAGCAGAGACAGTCCCAGTTGCTAGACCTAATTCTAATTTCTATGTCACACAATTTGATCATATTTCCAGACCTAGTGTGAAATACACAGCAACCTGAACAAAATTGTCTATATGTATTTAGTTCTGTATAATTGCATGATAAAGAATTATTTTTATTGATTGCATGTCAGTTAGTGTTGTCAACATTGCGTGATTTATTTCTCAAAGAGGAAGGATGTAGAATAGAGCATGTGTGCCGCATCTTTAAGAAGCATTTCAAGGACTGACCATGCATATAAATAGTCAGCACATGTTCGCTTTGGTGCCATTTTGAGAGTGCAGCCAGAAAGTGAGCATGTATGAGCATAATAGCTAGTTCATTTATGTTTATACAAGTTAAAGTTATTAAACCTCAATCCTGATGTGTTTGTACATAATAAAGTTTCTTGAAGAAAACCCATGAAGTCTTGTCTATTGTATCCTGACTAGATGAGTGACATGCAGCATTTTCATTAGAGCAGGATCTGAGATTGCTTTATATGGAAGGCAGAGCTCACTTCTGAGTGAACTAAGTGATTAAGTAGACTATACTCTACATCACAGATTATAGTGACAGTGGTTTCAGTCTGTCAGCATGTGACATATGCTGAAGATCCTGAATTTTCTTTTTAACAAAATTTTGAGGTCTTTCCAGTTGCTGCTGGTGCCTGGTAAGGTACTTTGCAAAGGTAGCACTGTACTCTATTATTGGCCTGATGAGTGAGGAGTACAGTGGGGTTATAACTTCTTTTGTTCTAGATAAATGCCCTTACTTATGAGGTGGGTGGCACAGAAAGTCTTGCTTACAACTGTGGAGACGTGGTGGTCAAAGGAAAGGTTGCTGTCAACCTCCTTGCCCAAATCTCTCACCACTGATTGCATGCGTAAGGTGTTGTTATTAATGTGGTAATCTGCAGGGATGTTGCCCTTGCTGAAGAGGATGATAATGCATTTTTTTGCATTCATTTTTAACCAGTATCTGTCTGTATAAGTCCCTTTTGCAGGACTTTGACATCATTTGGGGACGCAATGACTGCACCCAGTTTGCAATCATCAACAAACTTTGTCAGCCATAGGCCTTTTGTTTTAGTCTGTACATCTGAGAAGTAGATTCTAAACAATAGGGGCCAGCACCAATTACTGTGGAACACCACTGATTACAGGTATGCTGGTGGAGGTAGAGTCACCTATTTTGACTGTGTGCTTTCTACCGGTAAGCCAGTTTGCACCCCACCTGTAAATATATGGGCTGATCTCTAGCTGCATGAGGTTATCAATGATGCCTGAATGGGGATAGTGTCAAAGACTTTGGCCAGGTCCAGGCAGACTGTATGCATGGATTTGCCTTTGCCCAGGGCATTGGTGACTGTCTCAAAGAAGTCCACCAAGTTCAAAACTTGGGATCTCCCTTTAATGAAGCCAAACTTGGTCGGGTTGAGCATTTTAGGGTCTCATATTTTTGTTAATAAGGTCCATGATTATTCTTTCCATAGCATTGCAGATTAGGCTGGTCAGACGTATGGGTCTATAGTTCCCAGGGTCTGTGGAGGTGCCTCCTTTATGTAATGTGATGATGGTTGCTGCTTTCCATTCAGCAGGTGCAAACCCAGTGTTTAGACTGAGGTTAAAAAGAGTACAAAGCATGCAGCTATTTCCTGTTTTAATCCATTTAGAATGCAGCCTTTGATATTACCAGGTCCCATAGAGGCTGTGTTTTTGGCTTTGGAGAGAAGGACCATGACTGCTCCTTGGAGATAGAAGGTGGAGGGTAGGTGGTAGGGATGCTTTGGGGGATATGTAGCAGGAAAAGGGGGATATGTTTTTACTGAACCTGCACTGCAATAAAAAGTGCTTGAATCCACACAAGAGACTGTGTAACTCTAATCTGTTTTGTGGTATCATATGTGTGAAAATAGGTCATTGTACATCATAATGTACTACTAAAAAGTGCCTTTCATTAAAATTACTATATTGCATGCCTCAGAGTATACATTTTATGGGTATGTATCAGATTACTGCAGTATTACTCTGTATACCTTTTATGGGTGTGTATCACATTATTGCAGTACTACACTGTTTAAACTTTATGGGCATGTAACACATTACTGTAGCATTACTCTGTATACTTTTTATGGATATGTATCACAGTACTGCAGTATTTCACTGCATACATTTTATAGGCATGTATCATATATACATACAGCTCAGCAAGCTCCTGCCTGGTGCCCTGCAGAGTTCTACAGCAACAGAGAGACAAAAGAGACACTTTGGAGTGATTATCATTTTTCTGCATTTTCTTGCTGCCTTTAGCTAATTCTGCCTAAAACACCAATTTTCTAGAGTTTCTGTGATTTAAAAAGCTTGTTTCAGCTACATATTGTACTTATTTTACTGCCTGCACTTTAACAAAGTCATTTTTGTGTTTAAATTACCTGTTTAACTGTTGTAGGCTACACACTCAAGTGTGATAGCCATTTATGTGCATTTAAAGTGTTTTTTTATTGTATCTGCTTTATTTAAAAAAAAAAAAACCCAAAAAATATGTACTAGTTTTCTCACCTTTCTAAGGTAGTATAATCCAGTTTTCAGGTTAGTGCTGAATTCAGGGCTGTGTTACAAGTTTCTGTGTTTGCCCATACCTTACTTGGATAGAAGGAAGTTTCTCTGTTCACTGTGAGAGAAGGAGCTTTGAGCAGCCTATCTGTCCTTGGAGTAGTGGATTCAGCCCAAAAATTCATAGTTTATTGTCCATTTTGGGCTAATTTCTATCTCTTTCATTTTCCTGCTTTAAAACCTGCATTTGTGAGGTTTTGGGCTAGTATACAGCTCAGCAAGGTCCTGTCTGGTGCCCTGCAGAGTTCTACTGCAGCAGAGAGACAAAAGAGAGACTTTGGAGTGATTAAGTATAATTTTTCTGCATTTTCTTGCTGCCTTTAGCTAACTCCGCCTAAAACGCTGATTTTCTAGAGTTTCTGTGATTTAAAAAGCTTGTTTCAGCTACATATTGTACTTATTTTACTGCCTGCACTTTAACAAAGTCATTTTTGTGTTTAAATTACCTGTTTAACTGCTGTAGGCTACACACTCAAGTGTGATAGCCATTTCTGTGCATTTAGTGTTTTTTTATTGTATCTGCTTTATTTTCTGAGAAAAACAAACAAAAAAATATACTTGTTTTCCCGCTTTTCTAAGCTAGTATAGTCCAGTTTTCAGGTTAGTGCTGAATTCAGGGCTGTGTTACAAGTTTCTTTGTTTACCCATACCTTACTTGGATAATAGGAAGTTTCTCTGTTCACTGTGTGAGAGATCTTTGAGCAGCCTATCTGTCCCTGGAGGAGTGGTTTCAACCCAGAAATTAGTAGTTTATTGGCCATTTTGGGCTAATTTCTATCTCTTTAATTTCTCTGCTATAAAACCCGCATTTGTGAGGTTTTTGGGCTAGTATACAGCTCAGCAAGCTCCTGCCTGGTGCCCTGCAGAGTTCTACAGCAGCAGAGACAAAAGAGAGACTTTGGAGTGATTAAGTATCATTCTTCTGCATTTTCTTGCTGTCTTTATCTAATTCCACCTAAAACGCCGATTTTCTAGAGTTTCTGTGATTTAAAAAGCTTGTTAAAGCTACATATTGTACAGATTTTACTGCTTGCACTTTAACAAAGTCATTTTTGTGTTTAAATTACCTGTTTAACTGTTGGAGGCTACACACTCAAGTGTGATAACCATTTATGTACATTTAAAGTGTTTTTTTGATTGTATCTTCTTTATTTTCTGAAATATATATATATACTTGTTTTCTCACCTTTCTAAGCTAGTATAGTCCAGTTTTTAGGTTAGTGCTGAATTCAGAGCTGTGTTATAAGTTTCTGTGTTTGCCCATACCTTACTTGGATAGAAGGAAGTTTCTCTGTTCACTGTGAGAGAGGGAGCTTTGAGCAGCTTATCTGTCCCTGGAGGAATGGTTTCAGCCCAGAAATTAGTAGTTTATTGGCCATTTTGGGCTAATTTCTATCTCTTTCATTTCCTAGCTATAAAACCTGCATTTGCGCTGTTTTGCATGCCGGGCAGCGCTGGTTAGCAAGGGTATAACTACACCTGGCTCCACAAAGTTTACTCTCCAATTTTCCCTTGGAACTAGACAAACTTTCAACTTAAGCACTCAAACCAATCACTTCTCATCTCAGCACTTGCTCAAAACTCGTAGCAAGCACTAATAAACCTTAGCACTAGACCCCCCCCCCTATACTGTAGAGAAGGACAAGGCTCTCTATTTGACCTTACAAGCCAATCAGTAAAACAGTTCACTGTACCTATCCAGGCATGTCCAAAGGGCAGTTTCAGGTGTACTCTCCAGTCCAACTGGTGAATCTGGACATTTTGAGGCAATATTACAATTGCCTCATGTACACAGACAACCCTCTCCTCCTTCTACCAAACATTAATACATGCGAAAGATGCAATTATACAGCCAAACTAGGCTAAGTTCTCTCAACCCAAGACTGGACCAGGCAGTCAAGAGGAGAAGGGAATTACTTGCATCACACCACCAGTCTCACATAGACCTATGAAACCAGCACCAGCAAAAAACACATATAAATACACAAAAACATCCTCAGAGGCTCTAAATAAAAATCTGCAAAAGCAACAGAGATCGCCAAAGCAGACATCCAAGCAACCTCCACCCCCCCCAATACAAACCATGAAACACATACTTCACAAAACCAGTGTGCCATGCAATCACAGCCTTAAGGGCAAAATAACACACCCAACACACTAGTAATAGGTGATTCTATAGTCAGGCACACTGACGTCCCACTCACTAGGCTGAACAAGGAGAAGATTACTGTTAGCTGCCAGTTGGGTGCCAGGGTCCACCACATAACACAAGCACTCAGGTCACTCCAAAGCAAGCACAAATATTACTCTGTCATTGACCATGTTGGTGTGAATGACCTGGGCAATACCTCCCTGGATTACATGAAAAGAGACATGGAGGAGCTCTCTGATCACGTAGCCCAGGCCAGTATGACCCTGACCCTGAGTAGCATCCTACCCTTGCCAAGAATGATACCACGGTATAGAGAAAAAATTATCAATTTCAACAGTTGGCTAAGCTTCTGGTGTCATTCAAAGGGGATCCAGTGTCTGTCAGCCTGGGATGACATGCTCGACAAGCCACGCTGCTTCACTAGATATGGCTTGCACCTGTCACCTTTAGGCTTTCAAATACTGGCCAAGGCTCTTGCCACCCCCATAGTGCCTTTTTTAGGCAAGGCTCAAAAGACAAACCCACTGCCGTAAATAGCGCAAGTAACAAAAAACTGAGGCTAATGCTACTTAATGCCGGAAGTCTAAACCTCAAAATGCACGCACTCGTAGCACTCCTCAGTATGGAAAAAATCGATATATTTGCAGTAACAGAAACATGGTTTAAGGCTCCAGAGAGCACCCCAGCACAGCCAGGCTACAACTCATACCATACATTTCGGCCACAAAACCCATATCAAAATAAAAAGGCAGGGTATCCATATTTATCAAGGATACCCACACCTCCAGATTAGTGGCACAGCATGATGCTTCAGAGATCATCCATGTGCAATAAGCAATGGGCAAAAATGCTATTCAAATTATAGCTTGCCACAGATCGCCCACCATGTCACAGGACCCCCACTCTGCATTCCTGGAAACAATGGGAAACATAAAGGTCCTACCAAACACCCTGATATTGGGTGATTTCAATTACCCAAGCATTAACTGGGAGAACTACTCAAGTACAAAATCGCTTGCCCAACATTTCCTAGAATTTATAAACTCAAATCCCTGGATCAACTGGTCAACACCCCCAACAGAGGTGACAACATATTGGACCTGGTCATCACCAACATGGGCGACCGGTGTTCCACACTGGACAATAACCCCTTGTTGGTTAGATCTGACCATAAACTAATCACTCTGGATATCCACATTCCGCCACCACCCCTAGTCAAAGAAACCACCATAAAAACTTTTCAAAAGCAAACATCACGTTACTTAAGACCGAGGTGGGAAGTTTCAAAGCCCCCATGCTAAAGGATAATGCTGTCCAAGCTGCAAACTTATTTACTAATGCACTCTACAGACACCTACAAGAATGCATGGATCATGCTATCCCAAACAAAACCAAGACTCACTCCTCCAAGAAAAGGAAACCAGTGTGGTGGACCTCTGCCACAAACAAGCTATACAATAGAAGGAGGAAACTAGTACAGGAAACAGTAAAATCCCAAGAAGGGATGACAACCCTGATCAGTATCAGCAAGAAATTATGTTTCCTCATAAAATCATCAAAGGCTAGCTTTGAAAGAAAGATTGCCATGGACTCCAAAGATAACCACAAGGCATCCTTTAGCTATGTCAAGAATCTAAGTGGCAATTTTCAGAACTGCTTGGAGTTAGTGCAGAATGGCACAAAATGCATTGAACTGACTGATATAGCCAACATCCTGGCAGACAGGTTCAGTGCAAACTTCACCCCCCCACCCCCAAAAGGGCCAATATCTATACCAGAAGAATGTAGTGCCTCTGAAATCACAGACACTCAGGTTAAAATAGCCCTCTACAAAGCCAAAAACACAGCATCAGTGGGACCGGACAGTGTCCCAGGCTGCGTCCTACACAAGCTCAAAGATGAACTAACTCCTCACCTAAACGCACTGTTTAAACTCAGCCTCTCCACAGGCTATGTGCCCACAGAGTGGTGCACAGCAACGGTTATTCTGCTCCACAAAGGTGGAGCCACAATGGACCCTGGGAACTATCGCCCTATAAGCCTGACTAGCTTGGTCTGCAAAGCTATGGAGCGCATCATCATGGATCTCATTAACAGAGATATTGGGATACTCCAAACACTGGACCCTACCCAGTTCGCTTTGTTAAGGGCAGATCATGCCTCCTAAACCTGGTGGACTTCCTTGAGACAGTTATCAAGGCTATAGATGAGGGAAAGGTGGTCCACAAAGCCTACCTAGACCTTGCAAAGGACTTTGACACCATTCTCCACTTAGGTATTATAGACAAGCTCACCAGCCTGAACATAAACCCCTACATCACGAGATGGGTTGCTAACTGGCTCATGGATAGAACCCACATGGTAAGAGTTGCAGGAGCTAGGTCTGACTCTAAATTGGTTACAAGTGGTGTTCCCCAGGGCTCAGTCTTAGGACCCCTCCTGTCTGGCATATACTTCTCAGAGGTACAGGCAAGCACAGGAGGGCTATGGCTGACCAAGTTTGCAGACAACTGCAAACTAGGGGCTATAATTGACTCTCTGGCTGACACAGACATGCTCCAAAAGGTTCTCACTGAGACAGATACCTGGTGTCAAAACCATGGCCTCAAGCTAAATGCCAAAAAGTGCATAGTCATCCCGTTTGGAAAAAACAAAGCACCCATAAACTATCACATAGGTCATAGCCCCCTAAATACGAAAGATGTAATAAAGGATCTGGGGACCCAAGTAGATAGTAACCTCTCCTTTGATAATCACATTGCCAAAGTGGTTAGAAAATCCTTCTATGTGGCCCACGTAATCACAAAAGGGTTTGCATCTAGATCGAAAGAGGTCATTGGGCCCCTCTATCCATCACTCATCAGACCCATCATAGAGTACAATGCCCCATTTGGGATGCACCTTACAAGACACCTGCAACAACTGAAAAGACCACAGACGTACCTCGCCAAGAGGATCACTGACCTCAAGCAGATGCCCTATGCAGCTCGACTGAAGAAACTCCAGCTGTACTCAGTTGCATACCACCTACTCAGAGGTGATCAATGCCTGACATACAAGGCTATGTCCAACTCAGAATTGATGGACATGCTCCACCTAAAGAAAACCATATCCCCTCGAGCCACATGCTCCAGGGATATAAACCTCACCACCACAATAAATAGGATGTGCTGGAGGGATAGATTCCTGTCCAAGAGACTTCCCATGCTCTGGAACAAGATTCCAATCTACATTAGGCAGAGCTCTTTGCTAACCCTCTTCAAGAGAAACCTTGATGAGTGGATGGGAAACAGAAATTTTACCCCAGGGATCACTTCAATGGCTCTGCTGGACAGAGGCACAGGGAACTAATCTAAGGGGGCAGCGAAAGCCAACACATTCCAGCTAGGCTTATAATTGCCTTCGGGCAGATAGCCTAATACCTACCTATGAACCTATATTACTGCCTTACATTAAAATTACTATCTTGGTATCTTTTATGTCTCAATCTATACATTTTATGGGTATGTATCAGATTACTGCAGTATTATTCTGTATACATTTTATGGGTATGTATAACATTACTACAGTATTCATTTGTACAGATGTGCTGTGCAAGTCTAAGTCACACAGCATAACATCAGTTGAAATAACTGCTTCCAGAAAGCCATGACAGAAATACATACAATTAAACAGCGTTGAAAACATGTAAATCTCACTGCTTTAGTTGAATAGCATAATAATGGTCATATGTAAATATGTCTGGAATATGCTTGGTTTTATGTACTCTCCCATGCAGTCTGTATGGCCCTATCCTCTATATTTGGCCTCACCTAAAATAAGAGTGATGTCAGTTAAAACAAAGGCACATCACACACTTGCACAACAAAAATATTGTAAACAGCTGACATTTTTGTGGTCATTCTTTCCACGATGGTTGGCATGAAGCAACATCGGTGGTCAGTGATTACTGTATAGAAATGTCAGTTCTCATTCTATGGTAAAAATTAAAAAAAATACCCAATTGTTAATGCGTTACCATTGGCCATACACTTGACCTTGATATCAGAGCATATCAATTAACATTCAAGATATAAACACAATTAATGCAAGGAGAAAGTATTCCATGTATAAGAATTTGCGCTTCAGTTTATTTCTGTATTTAAAGAACACTGTAGAGTGTAACAGTTACAGGGTTGTCATATACAGAACACATGTTCATTTGACCACTACCATGTTAGATTGCACATGTAACACATTAACAATCCCAGACATGAGCAGATGACATATGAAGATTTGCTTTACATGAGAAATGCACATTCTTACCAGATATACTGCTTATGTCCTGATGCGCATAAAGATGTAGGCTATGTTGCATATGTATATTGCCAGTCATGTGCACGTTTGTAGTTCTCATTTTACATACATCTAATGTAAGTTCCTCCATGATGTTAGTAGTTAATAAACAGAATTCATTAGTTTAGATACTTTGTCATGGGTTCACTTTCAATGTGCTATATATAATCAATCACAAAATATTTTTATGTCAAAGCATCCTGTAATACTGTTTATAAGGACAATACAGAGGAACATGAATATCATGCATGTGATTGCTTACATGTGTGTAAGACTGTTAACCTTATGAATCTTATTAACCATCCCTGAGCACATAAACAGAAGAAGAAAATGTTACTTGAAATGTGTGAGATATCAACAATAACCTATATATATATATATATATATATATATATATATATATATATATATATATATACACACACACACACACACACACACACACACACACACACACACACACACACACACAGTATATATATGTATGTGTGTATGTGTGTGTGTTTGAGTGTTTGTGTATATGCTCTACAGCATATCTATAGCTATATATATGTATATAACTATATATGTATTTATATGTATATATATATATATATGCATATATATATATATATACACACACACACACACACACACACACACACACACACACACACACACACACACACACACACATTGATCACCACACATGGCCAAGTGTGTGATATCATATTTCTTACCTAAAATGGTCAGTGCAAAATAACGAATGCAGTAGTTTTGAGCTATTTCTCTACCAACTATTGTGCAAATGTAGTAATCCATGGTGCTCATCGTTACTCACAGGCTGTTGCATGCAAAATCAGATTTGGGACCTAATTCTTTGGCATTTTCCTCAGATCTTTGTAGGGAAGACATGACAGGTGAGGGTGCACAGAGAACAGAGGTAGTACAAGAATAAGTCTGCCATATTTCTACACCTCCTCATAGCAATTGCAGCCAGAGGATACTGCAAGGGGGTGGGCTATACCAGGATTCAGTATAAGGCTGAGGCTTGGAATAGTTTAGCCAAGGCTATCACCCATGTTACTGGCATCCCACAAATGAGTGAACAGTGCAGATATTACATTACCTTAAAAGATAAAATAAATGACCTCCTTCATAGATGGGAGGTATGCTATAGGACCCCCTCACCACCACTGTACTGTAAGTATATCCCCCATCAGCATACAATGCAATACAGTGACATGACAACACAGACAATTCTCGTTGCTGTTTTGTTCTAATGTGGAACCCTTCTAGAAATTAAAATAAACTAGGGGGGGTCATAAGGAGAGACTAATAAGCATGGGTTAGGTGTGGATTCAGTATTCCTGCTTGCCATATAAGACTAGAACTGATTTTACCAATAGGCTATTTAGTATGTGGGCATCAGGCCACAAGTGGTTGTCAGGCAACTACATGAGTATGGATATTCTACATTTACAAACTCTACTTACTTGTATGATTAACTTTGAACTAATCAGTTGACTAATAAATGTGGGTCCAATCCCAGACAACAGAAAGTATGTGTAACATGCATTTTACATTTCAGTATTTTGACTACCTGTAGTGACATCTTAGACTAACATGTGGTCAAGCTAAATGCATGGATAATTAACTGTTTTATATAAACCATTTGTAAAACAGTAGAATGGATTGCTAACTATCCCCTCAGTGTTGTCTCCTCTTACATTTATTTACCATCTTACTTCATAGAGCAGACCCTGTGGTAACCAAATCTAACCTCAATATTGCAGGAGTTCTGCCACAAGGCCCTACACCTACAAGTTTACTGAGAATTTTGATAGTGTTTAACAGCCTGCTGTCACCACATCTTACCTCAATATTGTAGGAGCTCTACCATGTGGTCAGGCCCTACTCCTACACATTTACTGAGCATTTTTGACAGTGGTTATAGCCTATGGCCACTACATATGACCTCAGTATTACAGGAGCTGTGCCACATGGCCCTACACCTATATTGAGAATTTAGTCAGTGTTTAATGTAAGCCTATTTATCATGAAGAAACTTGCTGTATACTAACTTAGGTTCATAAGTTCATAAGTGTATACTAGGCCAACATTCCTGGTGCCTTTACAAGCCTAGCCCATAGACGTGCCCTGGCATCATGCCACCATTAGCTCCCAGTGCCTGTATCAAGTAAAGCCACTGGAGTGATCCCTTGAGTGAACTTTCTATTTCCCATCCACTCATCAAGACTTCTCTTGAAATGGGCCAGTGAGGTGCTCTGCTTGACACGTATGGGAACTTTAATCAGTTAAATACATGTCTGCTTTGTGATTGAAAGTCTCTGTGAAATGATCTAAACAGACAGACTCCATGGTGTCCTTTGAAGTCTCACAAACCCAGTATGTCAATATACTGCATACAACAACAAATAATGAGGAAACTTCTCTGTGTGGAAGATCTAAGATTCTGTAGAGTTTCTTAGAGTTCAGGCACCTAATAAAAACCATACTGTGAATATCCAGGGGAGTACAAGCTAGTTCAAGTCGAATCTTCTTTATTTAAAAATAATAATATGATTCGACTTGGACTAGTTTGTGCTTCCCTACTTTCATAAGTGGATTTATACTTTGCAAAGTTTTTAAAGAAAGTATTTCTATGACCTTTTATTGGGTGGGATATTCACAGTATGTTTTTTTATTAGACGTCTCTGTGAAATAATCCATGGACTCTAACGACCTGTTACTAAGTTGATCACTATCTCCTTTTGCTTGACAGTAGATTATACCACATATGTCAGTTATTTAGGTTCATAGGTTCATAGGTTCATACTAGGCTATCTGCCCAAGGGCATTTATAAGCCTAGCCCATAGTTATGTGGCTTTCGCCACCCCTTTAGTTTGAATAAAAACTATGCCTATCATTTTGCTGTGCCTTTGTCAAGCAGTGACACTGAAGTAATCCCTGGGGTATATCTGCAATCTCCCATCCATTGGTCAAGATTCCTTTTGAACAAGGCCAGAGAGGTGCTCTGCCTCACATGTACCGGGATTTTGTTCCACAGCATAGGGAGTCTCTGGGTGATGAATCTGTCCCTCCAGCACGTTCTATTTATAACCGTGTCAAGGTTTAAGTCTCCCGCCCTTGTGGTTCTGAGGGATCTAGATTTTTTGAGGTGAAGCATATTCATCAAATCTGGGTTTGACATGGCCTTATATATCAGGCACAGGTCACCTCTGAGCAAGCGGTATGAGACTGAATAGAGCTGGAGTTCTTTCAGTCGAGCAGCATAAGACATATTTTTGAGACCCTTTATCCTTTTGGTGAGGAACTTTTGGGGCCTTTCAAGCTGCAGCAGGTGTCTGGTCAGATACATTCGAGCGGGCATTGTACTCAATCATAGGTCTAATGAGTGATGAGTACAGGGGGACGATGACCTCCCTTGATCTAGATGTGAATCCCTTCATGATCAGGTGGGCGATATAGAAGGTTTTCCTAACTACTTTAGCAACATGAGTGTCAAACGAAAGTCTACTGTCAACCTGGGTCCCCAGATCCCTGATGACTTTTTCTGTGCTCAGTGGATTGCCACCTATATGGTAGCTAGGAGTAACCTTGTTTTTCCCGAAGAGTATGACTATGCCATGGCTCTGGCACCAGTTATCCATTTCTGTGAGGTCCTTCTGGAGGATATCTGTGTCAGATGTGTTTTCGACTATGGCGCCCAGTTTGCAGTCATCTGCAAACTTTGTCAGCCATAACCCTCCTGTGTTTGCTTGTACTTCAGAAAAGTAGATGCCGAACAAGAGTGGACCCAGGACTGAGCCCTGTGGGACACCACTTGTGACAGGCTTTGAGTCTGACATGGCTCCAGCAACTCTGACCCTGTGGGTTCTGTCACTTAGCCAGTTTGCAACCCATCTTGTGATGTATGGGTTTACATTCAAGCTGATAAGTTTTTCGATGATACCTGAGTGGGGTATTGTGTTGAAGGCCTTTGCCAGGTCGAGGTAGGCTGTATGGACTGCCTTTCCCTCATCAATGGCCTTGGTGACTGTCTCGAAAAAGTCAACCAAGTTTAAGAGGCAGGATCTGCCTTTGACAAAGCCAAACTGGGTTTGATCCAAAGTCTGCAAGTTCCCTATGTCTTTATTTATGAGTTTCATTATGATCCTCTCCATGGCTTTGCAGATAAGGCTTGTCAAGCTAATGGGCGGTAATTTCCAGGGTCTGTGGAGGCACCGCCCTTATGAAGTGGGACCACAGTGGCCCGTGTGCCACTCCTTGGGTATGTATCCTGAGGTGAGGCTAAGATTAAACAGCTGTCCTAACTGTGGGTTTAATTCCTCGTTGAGTTCATGAAGCACACAGCCGGGGACACCATCCGGTCCCATGGATGCTGTGTTTTTTGCCTTAGTGAGGGCAGTTCTCACCTGGGCGTTGGAGATGTTTGGGGGGCTTCAATCCTCTGGAATAGATATCTCTCCTTTTGGGGGGGGGGAGAAGTTTGCACTGAACCTGTCAGCCAGTATGTTGGCAATGTGTGTAGGTTCAGTAATTTTCACATTTAATCTTAGGAAATAACAGACAACTTGTTTTACTTGCATCTCTGTGTTAATTGCTTTTTTTCTGGATATAAATTGATTGCTCTCAGTTTTTAAATTGCCTTGAGGTTGGGAATCCTGCTCTACTCAGCCTCATTACACTCACCTTCTTTGCTCCCTTATCCTACTCCAATTCCCAACCACCCCTTCTTATTCTACTATTATACTTCCTACATACAAATTTCACTTGTGACTCTTATACCAAAACCATCCCCAAATGTCCTTACTACTTCTATACATACACTTCTGTTTCTGGTTTCATACTTCTCTGTAATTTTTAGCCCCATTCCCAGTTACCTTTCTCCCTCCAATACAGCTTTACACTATATCCATTTATAATCACTGCCCTCCCTAATAGCATCCATATATTCCACATTGCATATTTCTCTTTTCCAAAATAAACCCTCATTTATTTTTATTTTGGCTATATTATTATACTCTAGCCTTTAATAGCCCTCTCTTCCTTACATTCCAGAGAAGATACCAGGGCAAAAATACAACCAGCAGCAAATCAAGAAAAAATAGCCAAAAAACAACAATAGGAATCAGATCCACAATAAAATGTATTACACTGACTTAGAGCCTCGGCCACAACAGCCTTCAAAGAGTACTCCTTGAAGGCTGTTGTGGCCGAAGCGCTAAGTCAGTGTAATAAATTTTATTGTGGATCTGATTCCTACTGTCATTTTTAAGATACCAGGGCAACCTACCTCTCTTCTTTTATAGAAAATATGTCTTTCCTTAACTATCCTCTTCCACCTTTCAGAATCCACCATCACTGAATCTCCTACTGTCCTGCTACTTCTTGTTTCCTTCTTAATTGTTAGTTCCCACTACCTGATATCTATAAAATACCAATTTGTGTACTTAATTATGCTACTCTTCAGCTTATCCTCCATTCTTCTCCTCCTCTTACCATGCCATCATTCCTCCTACTATGACTGAATAACATTTTGCAGCATATCTACAACTCTGTCCCAAACACCTAGCCATACTTCCTTTTTACACTCTTCACACATTGCACCAAACCTATTTAATATTGCCCCTCACCTTTATTCCCAATATAGGCTGATAAATTGCACTTCATCTCAAACCAAAACAAAATTAGGTGCAATAATCCTTTCCAAAAAACAAGTATGTATAATTCTACAATATACTAAAATCCTTCTAATCCTGGCCCCACCTATCATAATAAATGCAAAGATAATTCTCTCCCATACACTTTTGTAACCTAAGGACAGCCAGTACCCAACCTTGATGATCTACTTTTTTTGCTGCAATAAATGTTAAAAGAATAAGAAATAAAACTGCTAAACTACCTGCCTGGATCATCCAACATAAGCCCGATGTTCTCACTGTAACTGAATCTTGGCTTAAACCTAGGATAAATGATTCCAAAGTTATACCTCCTGGCTTTAATATCATCTGTAATGACAGTATAAAGAGGAAATGTGGTGGTATTGCTTTAATATTTCCCAATACCTACCACATTTCCCCTTGCAGCAAACCAACATCAAAATTCAGTTCAGCAGAGCTTCTTATTTCATTCCTCAAAATAAACAATTATAAACAAATATGTATTACTGTTCTTATTGTCCCTTCTGGTGACAATGCAGCTATACTGGAAGATATCCTACATTGGCTATCCATAACATTTCCACAAGAAAAAATATTACTAGGCAAGGTGAATGTCAGTTGGTTGGACATAAACTCTAACTCCCCTACATCTAGCATGAACTTATATGGTTTCTCACAGCTAATTAATAGCCCCACACATTATAGCAAGACATCAAATTCTCTATTAGACTATAACTTAGAATACGACTCTAGCAAATACTCCACCACAGGTACAATGTCAAACTTTCTCGGTGATCATCTCACAGTCTATATAACTAGATACCTCACACCACCAGTTAAACAGCATATTTATAAAAGAATGTGCAGCCTTTCCAAGTTTAACCCAGAAATGTTCATTACTACACTATCATCTATTAACTGGAACTTTCTAAAAATCATTCCCTTAGAAAATGGTGCAATTGAATTCAATACAACTTTTCTAAATATCCTAAATAGCCTTGCACCTCCTAGAAGGAAGAGACTGAAAACAAATAATGCAATTTGGCTATGCAAAAAAAGTATAATGCTAATATGAGATAGAGAAAACATGAAAGAATGGCAAAAATATAAAACACCTTAATATTTTGAAAACTTCAGAATACTTTGCAATCATACTAAAAAGCAAATAAATGAAGACAAAAAAACTATAGTATAATAACTTTCAGAATATTATTAAACACAACCTTAATAATTTTGGACACTCTTTAAAGAAATATTAGAACCCTGCCAAAAATTCAACCCACATCCCTCTCCAAATAACTTACCACCAATACAGTTAAACCCTTATTAGATAGACTTGCATCTCTAACCAAGGATTCCTCGACATCTAATCTCAGCCTTGCTCAACAGCCACATATCACCACATCCACTTTCACCTTAAAACCTGTGCCTGCATTGTATATAAAACTACTTTTAAACAAACTTAAACCAGGCTCTCCTTCAGTTGATGGCCTTCCAAGTGAGTACTTAAAATAGCAGCCAATAGCATTGCCTATCCTGTCCCAATCTTTATTAATACATCAATCTGGGAATCCCACATTCCCTCTCTCTGGAAAAAGTTACATATTATCCTTCTGAACAAAGGAGGAAATTCAACAGACATTAATAACTTTAGACCTATAGCAATCATATCTCCCTTTGTCAAAATATTTGATAAATGTATTCAAAAATTGTGAGACTATCTCCTGCAGGAAGAACTCCTATCCCCTACACAACATGTCTTCTGTCCTTCTCGTGGTACTAGCACTGCCCTTCTAACTTGTATAGATACTGACAATAATGCTAGAGATAATGGAAAACTAGTCTCTTCCTTATATCTAGACTAGTCCAAAGCCTTTGACAGTTTATCACAGCAAACCTCTACTTTAAATGTATTCACAAGGTCTCTTTCAGCCCATCCTTCTGTGATTCAAATGCTACTGGTCCAATAGGTATCAGTCAGTAAAATGGTACTCCACACTCTTTCCTTACCTCCCTGTCACCACTGGTATACCACAAGGCTCTGTCCTTGGTCCCCTCCTCTTTAGCATTTTTGACCAACACCTTTTATACTTTCACACAACAGGCCACCCTAATAAAATATGCAGATGATTCCAGTCTCATTTGCACATCTGACAACATGCTACACCTCCAAAACTTACTCACGAAGCTTTACAGCCACTGAAACCAGGCTACATAAATCAAAACTCATGCTTAACCCAAAATGACCAAAGTACTATTTTTTTACCTAAATCCCTGCCTCATGAAAACCAAAAGTTAAAGTCTTCTCTCTTGATAATACAATTGGAATCACTTTTCATAGCTAGCTATTAGGTGTGATAGTGAATGATAATCTTACATTTGACCTGCATATATAAAGTTAGGTAAGAAAAACTCATCAAAAACTAGGGATGGAGGGGCGTGGCCAAGATGTGCCCAGTATAGCAGCAGTTCTACTCATCTCTGCCTATAAAATATTTGTATGACAGGAATTATTAGCTAAACGTTATTTGAGAAGGTTAATTTCTTTATTAACTAAATCTTATTATAAAGATCTATGACCTCATATAAAACTTTTGAAGAAATTCAGTGATTTTCCTATCAAAAATACTTTGGATTTATTATCTCCTCATCAGCAGTGGAATGGCTACTTCAAAATCAGTACACCAAGAAACTTCTCTCAGAAAGGATTTACAAGCATTGCTAACTAACGTACAGGATTTATCTACCAAACTAGATAAAATGGATCTAAAACTGGATATATTTAAAAATGACTGTACCAAACAAATGGAAAAGATTCACGAAGATCTTCAAATACAAAAAACCTCAAATGTCAGGTTTTGAACTAGCACTTAATGACATTGACAGCAGAGTACATAAAGAAAAAACAAATATAGAGTACTTATTGAAGCAAAATAAATTTTTACAATCTAAAGTGGATGATCTGGAGAACTGGTCCCACAGGAATAATATCAGAATATTTGGTTTACCTGATAATATAGAAGGCAATAATCTACTCAAATTCCTAACATCTTGGATACAAGAAGTCTTAGACCTGCCAGAATCCTTGTCATATGGCATTGAGAGGGCTCACAGATCCTTGACTACATCTAAAACAAGTAATAATAATTAATCTAAATCAGTAATAGTGAGGTTTTTATCAACATATGACAAAGAACTAGTTATTAAAAAAGCCTAGGCAAAAACTCCAATTAAATTAAATCAAAACATCATCCGTTTTGACAATGACTATTCTCCACTAGTAATAACAAAAAGAAAACAATTCTTACCATTAATTAAGGAACTTAAAAAAAGCACAAATAAAAACTCATCTACTGTTCCCTGCTAGACTTAAAATATTCTTGCAAGATGGCATCAAAACATTTGAAGAACTGGATACTGCCCTTACTTTCATAAAATCTAATAACATTATTGAAAAATTAGAAGACATGGATTGGGCAAGTGCAAGTCTTAAAAGGTTAGCAGAAAATGACAGTTGGAAAACATTGGAAAAGAAGAAAAAGTTCAAAAAATAATATATTTCTTTTCAACTAGAAACTCTTAATATAAATTTAGTGACTTGTGAATAAAACAATGACTTCATGCCCATGTAAGTGCACAACTTTAAATACTATGTTATTTTAGAATATGTATATTTAAGTCTGTGTCAGTAAGTCATGTATATGCATATAATACCATTTATTTATTATAGTTATGTTTATAATTGTTTAGTCATATATGGTTCCAAAATAGAATATAATCTAAGTATTTTTTTCTCTTTCTTCTTTGTTTTTTTTCTTTCTTTCTCTCTCTCCTTCTCTCTTTCTCTTTCTAATAGTGTCTCTATTGTGTATTGTGTGTAGAAGTAATGTTTCATAATAATTTACTCTATTGGGATACTTATGATCTAATATATTAATTAGATAAATTGAATGCAACTATAATATAAATAGGGTTAATTGAAGGGATCAACACTGAGAACAGCATTTAAACTGACAGTTTATAAGAAGGTACGAAACCTGGATTATTGGCCTTGTGTTATTTCAGAACAGGAAATATGGCAGGATGGTCTTGATGTTGCTTAGGCTGCACTGTACTTTAACTTCATGATGTGTTTTGTGGGTTTAAAAGTGCAGCTGATCTTCAATTTTCTCAATTCTTGAACAGTGGGGCTTACGGCAGCTTCGATTTGATAGAAAAGCTTTTGAACTGTATATATATATATATGGGTCTGTAATTTGAAGCACATAATTAATAGTATTGCAATAATAATGCAAAACAGTTTGTCTTGCGCTTATCTCTCAAGAAGTGATTCCAAAGGAAAGCACACTTACAGTTCCCCTTATTTCAAGAACAATCTTTTTTTTTCTTTAGAGCACGAAGCAGCTGGATGACTTCACTCAAGTCTGTGCGACCAAATATCTAATCTTTGAACCCGTGGGAACGTCGCAATGGAATGTTAAAACGCATTTTACCCGTGATGAGGTTTTAAAGTACTTTAAAGCACTCCACAAACATTCAAAACATTATTATTTCAACTTTTATTCTTATTTTTTGCTACAATTAATAGTAAGAAAGGATAAAGAATATATGTATGTGTATGTATGAGTGGTTGTATGTGTATACATATATATATATATATATATATATATATATATATATATATATATATATACGTAGATGTATGTGTGTATGTATGTATAATCATATGAGGGTATCTATATATGTTTGTATGTACATGTACATTTATATCTATACACTGTGTTAAATGAAAATTGTTTAAAAAGGGGAGGGGAGGGAAAAAAGGAAAGAGAGATTTAAATGAGAAGACACACTTTTTATCAACATTTTGACATGTACATGGGTATATAATAGTACTACTGCTGTTCGATTCTCAGCTAAAGCATCTTCTATGTGGAGACATGGGTGAATGGGCGTACCTTCGTTGAAGGTTGTGCGTCAGGGCTGGCAACTCGGTAAGTAAAAATCTTCTGCCAATCATTAGCAGACCGGATTTCCGCTGTGGTGACCCCTAACCGGGAAAAGCCGAAAGATACAACTGCATTGTACAAGCAATAACCACACTGACATTGTAACACAATGCAAATTTTACTAAACAAAGCAAAAAACACGAAAGCGAGGACGAATGCAGGCTGGAAAAGATCCTCCAATTTTATTGACACACAAAACCACAAAATAGTAATCCACAGAATGAACGCCTTCACAGTTACAGCGTTTTCGTCCGAATGGACTTCATCAGATAAAATTACCTTTTACTTTATGATGTTTATATATAAAACCAATAAAAACTTGCACCAATCATTTATCCATCTCATTTAAAACGTACAAATCAACCTACAAGCTGCTGAATAAATAATTAATTCATCACTTCCTGTTTCCATAATAATTGATTCTTAGTTATGAATAAATAAACTTTTAAATAAATAAATAAGTATAATTTATACATTAAAAACTCCTAAAAATGTTAACTGTTTATAAATATTCTAAATAACATGTTAAAAATGTGTTAAAAATGTTCGTTAAAAAACCTTATTAATGAAACTGTTCTAACCTGAATGCTTAATACAAATGTTACTTAAAATACAGCAAGGGTGCCACCTACTGCCAGAATCTGGTAAGGGAATGCAAAAATCACACTCTAGCAGATCTTATTTTCAAGAGGGGCAAAATAGAAATATATTCATTTAGCCCTGGTTTTTTGTTTGCCTCCAGGGTCACTTGCCACCATAATTCTTTATAGGCAATATTTTCCTCCCAAAGGCCTCCTCTTATATTTCTTTTTATTTGATCTAAAACAAAAAATTGGAATTTGGCCCCCACACATGTCTTAGTGTGCCTGTAAATAGCATTTGTTTCTTTTCTCTTTTTAACATCATACATGTGTTCATAAATGCGTCTCTTTAATGTCCTTTCTGTCTTTCCTATGTAAAATGAAGGACATTCCACGCAAATAGCCAAATACACCAGTCCTATAGATTCACAATTGTAATAACCCTTACTGGTTATGCACCTTCCCCTGCTGGTCAAAAAAACTTTTTCTCTGTTTATAATATGCTCACATTGTTTGCATTTGCCACATTTGAAAGTTCCAAGTTTGTCCCTAGTTCCAAATTGACTTCCCTTATTACCACAATTATTATTTTCCAAGATCCCTTTTATACTTGCTGTATTTTTAAATACTATTCTTGGTGTCTCCTGTGGCAACCCATCCAAATCCGTGAGGGCCCTAAATCTCTCCCATTCCTTTTGGAATACATATTTGATATTTTTGTTCAATAAATTATATTCTAGAATCAAGGATTTTTGGAAATTTCCTTCTTTGTCCACTTCTTTTTTATTCTGCTCACCATTCATACCAAAAATAGGTTCAAACCTCCCTTTTCTCCCTTCTTCCACTTCAATTCTAATATTTTTAATAAATTCAGGTGGATATTCTCTTTCTAGGAACATTTTCTCCAACAAATCACATTCTGCTTTAAATTTTTTCTCATTATTTGTCATCCTAGACCCTCTCACAAATTGCCCTTTCACTATGTTTTTTTTGCAATATATTGGGTGGGCACTTTTGAAATGCAAAAATGAATTCACATATGTGGGTTTTCTATAGACACTTGTTTCAAACCTTTTATCACATTTTGTAATTTCCACATCCAGGTATTGAGTATTAGTTTCAGAATAATTATAAGTGAATTTTAAAAAATCTGTAGTCTTTTCTATATATGTAATAAATTCATCCAAAACATCCTTACCCCCTATCCAAAAAATTATGATGTCATCAAGAAACCTCTTATATAAAGTCCAGAACTTAGCATAGGAGGAGCTCAATACATAACGTTCCTCCCAGTTTGCAAGAACTAAGTTGGCAAAGGTAGGTGCACAGGCTGCCCCCATTGCTACACCTTGTAGCTGTCTAAAAAATTCACCGTTAAAGGTTAGATAATTATTTTTTAATACCAGGTCCATTAAACCTGTGCACACTACCTTTTCATCTAAAGTCAACTTACCATCCCCAAAAATTTCTTCTTCAAACATTCTTATACCAGCCTCATAAGGTATAGATCCAAATAAATCGACAATATCTATTGTGACAAAAATCAACTCTTCATTATAAAGACTGTTATTCAGCCCTCTCAATAAGTCCCAGGAATCTTTCAAAATGGCTCCCTTTTCTAGCCATATATGTTTGGCCCTTTGATCCACATATTTTGCTAAAGAGTTAGTTTTGGACCCTCCCGCTGAGACAATGGGTCTCAGTGGGGGGTCCAAACTATTTTTGTGTATCTTTGGTATACCAAAGATGGCTGGTATTATAGGCTTCTCTGTTTTCAAAAAGGAGAAAGTTTTCATATCAAAGAGGTTTTCATTTAACATATCTTCTAAAATATTGTCAATACGTTGATAAGCAGTCTTAATTTCATTTAATGAGACTGTACTGTATTTAACTTCATTTCTTAAAATATCATTCATCTTTCCTTCATATAAAATTACATCCATCACAACTATACCCCCACCCTTATCGGGTTTCATTACCCTTACATCTTTATTATTTTTCAACTCTTCCAACTTCTTATATTCTTGGGGGTTAAGATTATAGTGTATCCTATTATGTTTCCCATTTCTTTCCATCTTCCTAATTTCCTTCTCCATAATAGCTTCAAAGTTCTTCAACTGGTTATGAATAGGGGGGTTAAAGGTGGATTTTTTTACTAACTGATTTTTATTGTTATTAACATTCCCTATTCCCAAAATATTTGTACCTATCCCTTCCTTATGAAATAACAATTCTAAATTCATTTTCCTAAGAAAAAGTTTCATATCAATTAATGTCTGAGTTGAATTGCCTTGGGTAAGTGGGATAAATTTAAAACCCTTCTCTAAAAGTTTGAAATGCTCAACTTCTAACACAATGTTACTAAAATTATAAATGGTGAACCCCTCAAGGGTATTATTATTATCTTTGACTTCTATTTCAGGTGTATTCTCATTTGGGTGGGGGGTCCCTAATAAAATGGTCTCCCCCTCCCCCTTCTCCCCCCTCGTTTCTGAAAATTTCCATAACTTCTATTGTTTTCCCATCTCTCTTCTACATACCTATCGAGGGGTGGAAATTCAACATCATATTCATTTCCATTAGTTTCCATCCCTTCCTCATTTTCATAGTGGTTTTCTACCACTTTTTTATTTTTGTTATAATAATTAGTATTATTATTATTATAATACTGTTTTCTAAAAAGTGGGGGTTTTGGGTAACAAACCTGAATTTCGTATTCATGAATATCCCTTCTTAGTTTGTCCATTTTTCTATCCACCAAAATCTTACATTTATTGTCAACATCATCCTTTAGTTTAAAATACTTTTGTCTTTCCATTTCTATTTCAAACATCAAATCATTTTTAATAGAAACATCCAAAGAATCAATTTGTGCTTGTAGGTTTTCTAAATTCCTATTATTCTCCTCTATAATCAATTTAACAATGTTCAAGCCACATGTATTAAATACAGCTAACAGTTCTTTATGAAAAATAGAGCCAGCTTGCACATTATTCGGATATTTCCAGGTCCTAAGACCTTTAGGTACAATATCACGTTTTAGGCATTCATCCAAATATGCATTTTCAATGACAATACTTTTATATTTGTGCAACAGTTTGTATAAATTGTCCATCTTTTTATTGTAAGAATCCATGTTGTTACCGTTGGGTAATCTGTTACCAGAAATTTGAAAGCTATATTGTGCTTGCAACCAGTCTTTCAAATCAACAGTTTTTTTATGACAAACAGTACCTGGTAAAGAGCGCCTTGTATCCATTTGTTTCTTTTCAGCGCTCGACACACCACCTTCCTGTGTATCCCCACATAGAATACCGGGTGTAGCTGCGGGATTAAAGCTACTGCCATTTATTTCATCTCCTTCTCGGCCGTTTCTTTCACCGCCATCCAAATCCCGCTTACGCTTACTTCTCGGCCCGTTAGCCACTTGATCTCCATTTCCGTACTCATTGCCACACGCTCCTTTCACCTCCTGGTTCAACATAGATTTGCAAAGGGGCGTTAGTAGGTCTAT
Source organism: Protopterus annectens (assembly GCF_019279795.1). Taxonomy (NCBI): domain Eukaryota; kingdom Metazoa; phylum Chordata; order Ceratodontiformes; family Protopteridae; genus Protopterus; species Protopterus annectens. The sequence continues at coordinate 1,457,295,737 of NC_056737.1, forward strand.
GAGCTCACTTAGTTGGCCAATGAGCTTCCTAGACTGCCCCGAGTCCATTGTCTCATTACTTCTCCCCTGCGTCTCCGCTTCCATATCACCACTACCAACCAAGAAACTGTAAAGAACTGCTCCAAACTCCAAACTCCACTAAACAAAGCAAAAAACACGAAAGCGAGGACGAATGCAGGCTGGAAAAGATCCTCCAATTTTATTGACACACAAAACCACAAAATAGTAATCCACAGAATGAACGCCTTCACAGTTACAGCGTTTTCGTCCGAAGACATGCGTGAATGGGCGTACCTTCGTTGAAGGTTGTGCATCAGGGCTGGCAACTCGGTAAGTAAAAATCTTCTGCCAATCATTAGCAGACCGGATTTCCGCTGTGGTGACCCCTAACCGGGAAAAGCCGAAAGATACAACTGCATTGTACAAGCAATAACCACACTGACATTGTAACACAATGCAAATTTTGTAAAAAAAATGTTGACCTCATATTGAATACACATTTAGTTAGATTACTGCATGAACCTTCAGTTATAGCTGTATTTTTCTCATACATGTAGTATGAAAAACAAAACTGTAAATATCTTTACCATTAGATGGTAGACAGAAAAGGCATTTAACCTCCTTACACTCTGTTAGTAGAAATTGGCACCTAGTAAACTTATTACATAAAATTTCTAATGAGATGCAATAGTGTCACAATATATATACTTCTAAGTGATCTTTAGTTAACATTTTGTCTTGCATATTGAAATAACAATATATCCATTGTAGAAGTGTATATAATGAAAATAAGTTAATATACAGAGTAAAGAATTTATTTATCTGTTTTATATATATATATATATATATATATATATATATATATATATATATATATATTCATAAGCCTAGATAGTCTATATCTAATCTAATATTATTAATAGGGAAATTGTTTAAACAATACATGATTTTAATGACAAATACATCATAAAGACTACCATTTAACATTATAAAAGAGTAATTTTACAGACAGATAGCATTCTTCTTTGAAGTATGCTATTAGATTTGTTTTTCTGTTCATTATTTTATAGTAATTACCTATGAGAAACAATCTTATAATTAGTTTAAATCTTTATGGATAAGTTACATAGAATGTACTAAACTTGCAGTATGTTATAAAAATATGGTTTAAAACTTCAGCTATATAAAGTGATGAGCTTTTTTATTTTAGTAATTATAGTATTCCTAGTTACAAGTAAAGATTAACAGTAGCTTGAGTACTGTTGCTATTGGAAAGGACTATACTTTAAGTGGTTATGCTACTCAAATTAGGGGTTTTCAACTCCAGAATGGGGAGGGCTAGTTATGTTATATTAAAGTTATGTTTTAATGATTTGATACCATCTTTTCTGATGTTTACAATAACATGTTGTAATATCTCACAGTATAATATTGATTTATTACTAAGGTTTTCTAGCATTTATTATCAACAAGATGACAAATTACTGAATAACTATGTACACAACAAACATAAATACAAATGTTTCTTTTAAAAAGCATTTCAATTAATATCAATGGTCTAAATAATCCCTGCAAAAGAAGAGGTTTAAGCAAATACCTTAAAACACATAAATCACACCTTGTCTTTTTACAAGAAACACACTTGGTATCTTCAGATATTGATCATTTAAACTCCAAACCTTTTTCAATTCTAGCTAGCTCAGAACATAATGAAAAAAAGAGGGGTAGCTATTTTATGGAGTAATTCCCTTCCTGTACCTAAAATATTGGAAGTATACAAAGACAATAAAGGGATGTTTTGTTCAGTCACAATAGAATTATATAAGGAAAATATATACTCTAATAAACATATATTGGATACCAGGTATAGGATCAAATACAGTAAAATAGCATTTAAACAAGATTGTAAGCTTAGCTAAAGGTAGCATTGTAATTGCAGGTGATTTTAATTGTATTTTGAATGAAGCAGATACTAACACTACAGTTACAAGGAAAATTTCCACCTCTGCAAAATTATTAAAAGACTTCGCAGATTTATTTTTATTAAAGGACATAAACATGTTTGCAAAACCAGACTCACTCTCATATACCCATTATTCTTATAGACACAAAACAAATTCAAGAATTGACAGAGTTTTGATCTCAAATGAGTTATCAGATAATCTTGTAAAAGTAAAAGTCATCTAATGTCCCATATCTGATCACAACTCGATTACCTTTGAACTATTAACTAAGAAAATACACAATATTACAATCAGAAGGATTCCAGCTTACATAACAAAAATGAAAGAATTTAAGGAATTTCTATTATTAGAGATACAAGACTTTATTACTCTAAATAATACTGGAGAAACTTCAGAAATATATATATGGGATGCTTTAAAAGCATACTTATATGGAAGAGTACTTGCATGGTACAATAATTAAAGAAAATCCTGGGATAAAGATTTATTAGACATACAAAGTAAACTGGACAAGTTAAAACTTAACACTGAAAGAAATAACAGGAAAAAATAAAGAAAAAGAAATAAACAGACTAAATAATAAATATTTGGAGATTTTAAATCACAAAACAATGATTAACATAGAGAAATTTAAATTTATAAACATTTCAATTAATCCTAGATTTCTAAATATCTTAGCAAACAAAACCAAAAGACTTAAACAATTCAATCATATCAAAGAGATTTATTCTCCAAAAAAGCGAAAACTAGTTTCAGAACTACAAAATATCTTATCTGAATTCAAAGAGTTTTTTTTATAAAATTAATCAGAAATCACAAAAGGTAAACACTAAAGACTATGTTAAGTCTTTCATATCTAAATACATTAAAATAGATTATCACATGAACAATCTATTAATATAGATAAGCCAATATCTTTTAAAGGTGTACAAAATCAAATAACAAAACTTAAATCAAACAAAGCACCTGGAAATTATGGTATTATACCAGAAATATATAAGATTCTTCCAAAAATCGGCACTAAACTTATTACACAAAGTTTTTAATTTATCCCAAAATAACACAATTATTCCCCCATAATGGAAATATACTTTTATTACTCCAATAATTAAAACAAATAAAGATCCCACCAAATGTTATTCTTATAGACCAATCTCTTTATTAAATGCTGACTACAAAATGTTCATGTCCATATATGCGGAAAGGATTAAGATTTTTTTACCATCCCTAGTTAATGAAGACCAAACTGGTTATATAGTTAACAGAAATACGTATGATAACATTAAAAGAACAATTACTTTGATGGATGCTGCAAAAACATTAAATAGAAACTTAACCCTAATAAGCTTAGACATAAACTGTGCCTTTGATTCAGTTAATTGCGATTACCTATTCATACACTTAGAAGAGGTGAATTTCTCGAATAATTTTACAAACCTTATATTCAATTTATATAAAAATAGTCAAGCTTATATTAAAATTGGTACTACCATTTCTGAGAAAATACCTATTATAAAGGGAACTAAACAAGGATGTCCCTTGTCACCACTATTATTTACACTAGTTATGGAATCATGGGCCAACTTAATAAGGGATAATGAAATAATTGAAGGTTTCAAGTTGAATTCTACTACTTCTTATAAATTACAATTATTTGCTGATGACATTTTAATAACTTTGAAAGAAAATAATAAATCTATCCCAGCAGTATTTGACAATATTATGAAGTTTCAAAAAATAGCAGGTCTAACTTTTAACAATAATAAAACCAATATACTTCTTGGTAATATAGAAGGAATTACAATTCCTCAGAAATACAAAAATATATCCCTCAGAACAATCAAATAACATATTTAGGAATAGTAATTACAAATAATATCAAAATAGATTGCTCAAGTAAACTACAGTAACTGTCTAACTAGAATAGAAGATTTAATAAATAAATGGAATAGACTATTATTTACTATGGAAGAAAAACTGTCAGTCATCAAAATGATTATCCTCTCTAAAATACTTTACATAATTCAATCATTGTCTTTATTTCCTTCCAAAATTATAATAAAAAATTCAATACATTAATGATTAAATTCTTTTAACCCAGCCACTGAAGATGCACAAGCCAGTGCATTTCTTTGTGCCGGTCCCAAGCCCGGATAAATGGGGAGGGTTGCATCAGGAAGGGCATCCGGCATAAAAATTCTGCCACATAACTTATGGCACGAAAATTTCATATTTCCATACAGGATCGGTCGAGGCCCGGGTTAACAACGACCGCCACCAGTACTGTTAGCCAACAGGGTCCTGGTGGAAATTGGGCTACTGTTGGCCAAAGGAAAAAAAGGAGGGTGAAGGCATGCCCAAAGACAGGAAGAGAGGAGGAAGGTTAGGATTGTAGCAGTGAGGGTAGGAACTTTCAATGTTGGCAGTATGACTGGTATAGGAAGAGAGCTAGCTGATATGATGGAGAGAAGGAAGGTTGATATATTGTGTGTGCAAGAGACCAGATGGAAGGGAAGTAAGGCCAGGTGTTTAGGAAACAGGTTCAAATTGTTCTATCATGGTGTGGATGGCAGGAGAAATGGGGTAGGGGTTATACTAAAGGAACAATATGCCAAGAGTGTTTTAGATGTGAAGAGAGTGTCTGACAGAGTGATGTTTATGAAGCTTGAAATTGATGGTGTAATGATGAATGTTGTTAGTGCATATGCTCCACAAGTTGGGTGTGCGATGGATGAGAAAGAGAAATTTTGGAGTGAGTTGGATGAAGTTGTGGTGAGTGTACCCAAGTGTGAGAGACTAGTGATTGGAGTGGACTTTAATAGGCATGTTGCTGAAGTGAGCAGAGGGGATGAGGAAGTGATGGATAGGTATGGTGTTAAGGAGAGGAATGCAGAAGGTCAGATGATTGTGGATTTTGCGAAAAGGATGGACATGGCTGTGGTGAATATGTATTTTAAGAAGAGGGAAGAGCATATGGTGATGTACAAGAGTGGAGGAAGATGTACACAGGTGGATTATATCCCATGTAGGAGGGCCAGTCTGAAGGAGATTGGAGACTATAAAGTGGTGGCAGGGGAAAGTGTAGTTAAGCAGCATAGAATGGTGGTCTGTAGGATGACGTTGGTGATCAAGAAGAGGAGGAGTGTGAAAGCAGTGCCAAGGATTAAATGGCGGAAGTTAAAAAAGGGTGATTGTGAAGTGGAGTTTAGGGAAGAATTAAGACAGGCACAGGGAGGCAGTAGAGAGTTACCAAATAGCTGGGTAACTACAGCAAAACTAGTAAGGGAGACTGCTAGAAAGGTGCTTGGTGTGACATCTGGACAGAGGAAGGAGGACAAGGAGACCTGGTGGTTGAATAAGGAAGTACAGGAGAGTATACAGAGGAAGAGGCTGGCGAAGAAGAAGTGGGATTGTCAAAGAAATGAAGAAAGTAGACATGAGTATAAGGAGATGAGGTGCATGGCAAAGAGAGAGGTGGCAAAAGCTAAGGATAAGGTGTATGGAGAGTTGTATGAGAGATTGGACACTAAAGAGGGAGAAAAGGACCTGTATCAATTGGCTAGACAGAGGGACAGAGCTGGGAAAGATGTGCAGCAAGTAAGGGTGATAAAGGATATTGAGGGAAAGGTACTCACAAGAGAGGAGAGTGTGTTGAGTAGATGGAAAGAGTATTTTGAGAGGCTGATGAATGAAGAGACTGAGAGAGAGAGAAGGTTGGATGATGCGGGGATAGTGAATCAGGAAGTGAAGCAGATTAGCAAGGAGGAAGTAATAACAGCTATGAAGAGGATGAAGAATGGAAAGGCTGTTGGCCCAGATGACATCCCAGTGGAAGCATGGAGGTGCTTAGGAGAAATGGCAGTGGAATATTTAACTAGATTGATTAATGAAATTTTGGAAAGTCAGAGGATGCCTGAGGAGTGAAGAAAAAGTGTTTTGGCACCTATCTTTAAAAATAAGGGTGATGTACAGAGCTGCAGTAACTACAGAGGGATAAAATTGATCAGTCACAGCTTGAAGTTATGGGAGAGAGTAGTAGAAGCTAGGTTAAGAAGGGTGGTGATGATTAGGGATCAGCAGTATGGTTTCATGCCAGGAAAGAGCACTACAGATGTGATGTTTGCTCTGACAGTGTTATTGGAGAAATACAGAAAAGGTCAGAAGGAATTACATTGTGTCTTTGTAGACTTGGAGAAAGCATATGACAGGGTGCCTGGAGAAGAGTTGTGGTATTGTATGAGGAAGTCGGGAGTGACAGAGAAGTATGTAAGAGTGGTACAGGATATGTATGAGGGTAGTGTGACAGTGGTCAGGACTGCAGTGGGAGTGACAGATCCATTTAAGGTGGAGGTGGGATTAAATCAAGGATCAGCTCTGAGTCCTTTCTTATTTGCAGTGGTGACGGACAAGTTGACAGATGAGATCAGACAGGAGGCCCCGTGGACTATGATGTTTGCAGATGACATTGTGATATGTAGTGAGAGTAGGAATCAGGTTGAGGAGACTCTGGAGAGGTGGAGATATGTTCCAGAGAGCAGAGGAATGAAGGTCAGCAGGGCTAAGACAGAACATATGTGTGTAAATGAGAGGGAGGGTAGAGGAATGGTGAGGATGCAGAGAGTAGAGTTGGTAAAGGTGGACGAGTTTAAGTACTTGGGATCAACAGTTCAGAGTAATGGTGAATGTGGAAGAGAGTTGAAGAAGAGATTACAGGCAGGGTGGAATGGGTGGAAAAGAGTGTCAGGAGTGATTTGTGATAGACAGGTACCAGTAAGAGTGAAAAGGAAGGTCTGCAAGACAGTAGTAAGACCAGCTATGTTATATGGGTTGGAGACAGTGGCACTGACAAAAAAGCAGGAGTCAGAGCTGGATTTGGCAGAGTTAAAGATGTTAAGATTTGCACTCGGTGTGACTAGGATGGATAGGATTAGGAATCAGTATATTAGAGGGTCAGCTCATGTTGGACAGTTTGGAGACAAAGCAAGAGAGACGAGATTGCATTGGTTTGGACATGTGCTGAGGAGGGATGATGGGTATATTGGGAAAAAGATGCCAAGGATGGAGTTGCCAGGAAAGAGGAAAAGAGGAAAGCCCAAGATAAGGTTTATGGACGTGGTGAGAGAGGACATGCAGGCAGTTGGTGTGTCAGAGCAAGATGCAGAGGATAGGAAGAAATGGAAAGAGATGATCCACTGTGGCGACCCCTAACGAAAAAAGCCGAAAGATGATGATGATGAATGATTAATTTCTTTTGGCATCCTAATAAGCCTAGAATTGCTTTAAATTACCACATGTATGATTGGACAAAAGGAGGTATAAGTTTTTCAAATTTGGAATTATATACAATGTCCTTGATTATTAAAACTATTTCCCTCTTAATTAACAACTATTCTTTTAAATGGAAATTATACTTAACTTTATTATGTTGGGATTCTACTATCTCGCTAAATAATCAAAAAACATTAATAATAAAGAACTCTATCCTATGGATGATAAAAGATTTTTTTATAACACATTCAATTAAATCATATAAATCAAACTATATGCTAACTCTTTTTAAGACACTTAGAAATTATATCTTTAACTTTACAAATTATAAAGTTTGGTTCTTTCTTCTTTATCCAATATCCTTCACTCAAGGTCTTATACTCTCAATAGATCTCACAAAAATGTTAATTTTCAAAGAGAGAGGTTTAATTTATTGGTCTCAACTAATGAGAAAGGACATAATTAAGTATTTAGAGGACCTGAAAAATGAATTTAAAATAGAAAACATATACTGGTTAAATTTACAAGAATGTAGACAACATTTATCAAATGCTTTAGACTTAATGCCCCGAGATTTAATACAATCTATACCAAAAATAATATAATTTCTAATTACAAGCATTCAAAATGCAAATACTGCTAATATTACATTATCACATATTTGTAAAATATTAAGAGATGAAACAAATCAACATCCTCGAAAATATTGGGACTACTTTAATACAATTAATTCTCATCTTCCCAATGATTTAGATAAACTTAATATTTTAGAATCAGCTTATAAAACTACATCTTCTTTAAAGTGGAGAATTTATACTTGGAAATTTATGCATCGATCTTTCATTACACCACATATCATTAACAAATTCAATAAGAACATAAACATGTGTTGGAGATGTAAAAAGATATTGAAAGCCGACTGGTCACGTATGTTCTATGATTGCATACTATTAACAAAATATTGGGAAGATATAAATTGTTTCTTACAGGCTTGTTTGCAGATAACTTTATGTTAACCAAGTCTTTAATATTATTTAATACTCCAATGCATCATAGTGTTAATAAAATGAAATATCCAATAATATGGACAGTACTGTCTGTAGCAAGGAAAATAATAACAATCAATTGGAAATCTGATTCTCCTCCATCATTTCGAGAATTTAAAATACTTCCCATTGAAGTCTGCAATCTAGAGCTATTGACTATCAAGCCAAGAACAAATAAAAACATAAACAAAATAAGTTTGTGGAAAAATATATTTGATTTGCTAGAAAAATATTAACTGTGAAAAACATATTTATTAAAATCTGATACACATGTGAGCATCATTGTAAATAGTTATGTTCCTTTGTTAGTTATAAATTGTTTAACTTTTGTATTGAATATACTTGAACATCTTTTGTATTTAGTTTTTTTATTGAAAATTCAATAAAGTTGTTTTCAAAAAAAAAAAAATAGGGATGCTTTACAGAACCAAAAATGTTCTCATCAATGCAACTAAAAATGCAATTTCCACTGCTTATCATCTCCCCACTCTTCTTTATGGCTATCCTCTCCTTACTAACATCCAGGCTTCACAAAACTTAACATGAACAGTGCTATAACAAAGTTGCTAAATTTGCAGCAAATACCCCTTTCAGAACCACCCTCTCTATAGCACTGAAAAGCCTTAATTGGTTAGAACTGCCACATCAACTAACATATATGAAACTATTACCACCTATAAAATTATCTAGCATCCATCTGCCTGTCCAGCACTAAAAAACATTCCACACAATTATGTTCCCAGTCAGTCATTGTAATCCAGTGACCAAAAATTCCTGTCTGTCTACAAACCTAATGAATCTGGGCATTATCTGTACTCATACAGGGTTGCTAAGGTCTAGAATTCCTTACCTGTATCCATCAGGTTTATACCCTCCCTCCCAGATTTCAAAACCATTCTGAAAGACTTCCAAGCTAAAATCTGGCTTTGTTTTTGCTCAAAATAGGATAAACTATATCCCTAAGTGTGAACAAGTACCTTGTTATTCATTATATCTCCTTACTCTCCCTTCTTCACTTGCTTCCTTACTGCTATCAAATTCTCTTCCTTGACTTTCTCTCTAACTATACCATAAGGCTGTTTTCTCTCACTTCGTATTGCAATTCTTATTTGTATTAGACTAACTTACCTTTAATTTCTCTACAAACTGTCTAAAAGTTCTATAAATATTGAATGATTGGCATATACCTTGTGAAGTAAGACGTATCACTTCACAAACATGGACATAAGACCTCTGAATAGTACAACAAATTTGTCATCCTAGTAACACTGTTGTGTGATGCTTGACATTGAGCAGCACTGCTTATTTAATTTTAAAAATGGTTACTGATATTTTGTCTGATGAGAATTTGCCTTTGTCTGCATTCATATCATACTAGTCAATTTAATAAGTTTTGCCCTAGTGTGAGACAGAAAGCAGTACTGATATCAGTATTTGGAAAAGTTATTATAACAGGCTCAAATATTTAATGTCCTCTTGATGTGATGTTACAATAAAAACAAGTTATGTCTTACCATAATGTTCCATCTGTGTTGTTCATCTTCTTTCATTCTTTACTGATGGGTTTGGTTCCGAGCCCTCGGAACCGAGTTGGCCTTTTTAACAAGCTTGCACCAGCCAAAAAACTCTCTAGCTACGTTTCTACTCAGAATGCCTTTCTCGCTGTTACCTCAGATCGAATTTGCTAGAGAAAGAGAAGTAAAGCCGAGGCCACTTCTGTGCAAATACCCTAGGACACCACTTGGACCTAAAGCATCCTGCAGGAGCCTTTGGAGGGGGAAGGAGGGTGGGAAGTGATGAATGAAAAAAGATGAACAATACCGATGGAACGTTATGGTAAGACATAACTTCTTTATCTGATGTTGTTAATCTTCTTTCCATTCATCACTGATGGGACAGAATCCCAAGCTACCTTGAGGTCCATGGGCAGCCCTTATGGAAGAGCATTCCTGAGTACCATTGAGCCAAAGGCAGCTCTCCTTCTGGAGACCAAGTCCAATTTGTAATGATTGATAAAGGTATGAGGCTTAGCCCAAGTAGTTGCTGTGCAGATGCCATCCATGTAAGCCCTAGAATGGAAGCTACAGATTTTGCCATAGATCTAGTAGAGTGAGCTTTAACTTTTAGCATAGGTTCATTACTGAGGGAATAGATGAAATGTATGCAGTCCCTTAGCCACTTTGGTAGTGTAACCTTGGAAACAGCATCTTCCATTCTGGGCCCAGAAAAAGAGATGAGAAGCTGTTCAGATTTACAGATATGTTTGGTCCTGTCTAGGCAAAATCTCAGTCGCCTATGTACATCCAAGGAGTGAAGGTAGTACTCTCCTCTATTGGAAATCACTGGTAGGTCAATGGTCTGGTTTATGGAGAATTCAGAAACAACTTTGTGAAGGAAGGATGGATTCATCCAAAGTGATACTCTGTCTTTATGAAAGACCAGATAGGGCCTCTTGATACACAATGCCTGCAGCTTCAAGACCCTTCTGGCAGACATGATGGCTACCAAGAACAAAGATTTCCAAGACAAAAACTTTAGGTCACACTTCACAGCAGGTTCAAAAGGTTTTTGAGTTAAAGACCGAAGGACTAAAGTGAGGTTCCATGGTTCCATTGGCTGTCTGACAGGAGGCCTGATATGAGAGATCCCCTTGGGGAAGGCCTTCCATAGGCTTAATGAAATAAGAGGGGTGCCATCTATACCATTGTGGAAATTAGAAATTGCCACTAGGTGTTCTTGTATGGTAGAGGCAGAGGCTCCATTATCAAAAAAACGTAACCAACTATTGAAGCACCGCAATTACTGGAGCTGAATATGGGTCTAGCATGTTATCCTTGGACCAGATGGAGAACCTTTTCCATTTATCATGATATAGTCTTCTGGTGGATGGTTTATGAGAGGCCAAAATGATGTCTTGAACAGGCGAGGAGAGATTAGCTTGCCTGGCGACTAATGGAAGTAGAGAAACCAAGCTGTCAGCTTGAGACTGGAAAGATTTGGATGGCTCTTCCCTTGGGGGTGAATAATCAGATCTGGTAGAGGGTCCAGAATCCACGGCAAGTATACTAGGTGACACCGAAGGAAGGGGAACCAAACTTGTTGAGGCTAGAACGGAGCTATGAGGATCACCTTGCATCTCAACCGAAGAGCTTTCTTTAGAAACTGTGGAAACAGGAGAATGGGAGGATAAGAGTAAAGAAGTCCAATGGGCCAATCATGGATTAGAGCATCCATCAGGGACTCCCCATCTGGGGGAAGAAGGGTGAAATAGCTGCTTCACTTGTTATTCAATAGGGAGGTGAAAAGATCGCAGCAAGGCTGGCCCCAGTGGCTGAAGATTTCTGTTGCCACCTTGGGATTGAGGGAACCACTTGTGAGGCAGGAGGATGCATCTGCTCAATTTGCCTGCAATTACTTCAGAGCTCACTGGGATATGTGTTGCTATCAGAAAATGGTTGGAAGCTATCGCTCACTGCCAAATTCTCATAGCTTCTTGACATAGGGTGCAGGACTTGGTTCCTCCTTGCTTGTTGATATACCAGATTACTGACATACTGATTGACTGAATTGCAATTGTCCTGGAAGGGAGAGCCAAATGAAAGATCTGCAATGCTAACAGCACTGCTCTCGGTTCCAGAACATTGATATGCAGGTGGGCCTCTGAGGTGGACCACGTGCCTTGGACTGTCTTTCCCTGGAAATGCCCCCCCATCCAGTCAGGGAAGCATCCATGGTCACAATGGCTCTGGGCTGAGGGGGTGAAATGGGGACTCCAAAGTTCTACATCTGGCCTCATCCACCAAAGGAGATCCTGTTTGCAGGAGTTGGTTATTTGAATCTGGTAACAGAGGGGGTGATAGTTTGGGAACCATTGACAAAGAAGGAGCCATTGCAGGATTCGCATATGTAGCTTTTTAGAGGCACTATTGGAATTGAAGCTGCCATGAAGCCTAGGGCCTGAAGGACTTCCCTTGCTGAAACTTTTGTTTGAGAGAGTATCACTCAGAGCTGGAGCCTCAATCGGGAGAGTCTTTGAATTGCGAGTGATACTAGACAGGACTGGGTATTAAACGTTGCTCCAATGAATTCTATTTGTTGTGTAGGAGGAAGGTTTGATTTCTTCCAACGTATTGTTATTACCAACAATTTTGCCAGAGAGAGAGAGTATAATGCAGTGCTGTTACCAGAAGATGCTCGGTGGAGGTGGTGAGGAGCCAGTCATCCAGATAATGGAAACACTCGGAATTCTTGTAGTCTCAAATAAGTTGTGACCACTGCCATGCATTTCATGAACACACTGGGGGCTGTAGAGAGACCAAACAGCAGGGCACAAAATTGTGATAATGACTGGCCCCTAGCCAGATGTGAAGCAGACTCCTGGAGAGTTTGTCCATCTTGATGTGGTAATACGCATCCTGGAGCTATATTGAGCACATCCAATCACCTTCTCTTAAAAAGGGGAGAATGGACTGAAACTGAACCATGACCATGCAGAATTTGGTTTGGGTGACAGACTTGTTAAAGCTGCTGAGATCCAAAATGGGTTTTCAGTCCCCTGTCATTTTTGGCACCAAAAAGAATCTTGAATAAAATCTGGATCTGCGTTGGTCTGGTGGGACTGTTTGGATGATTCTTTTTTGAGACAGCTTTATTTTCTCTGAAGCTGCTTCTTCCCTTTGACTGGGTGGAACGTCCGGAAGTTTTCTTGGAAGGTTTGGTTGACAAGAAAGGGGAATGGTGTAACCTCTGGTATTTATACTGTGCACCCAATGATCAGTGGTAATAGATTGCCAGGCAGCTTGCTGCAGAGAGAAATTACCCCGACTGCTTCCAGAGGTAAGTAATCTGGCTGCCCCTCAGGAGTGTTGGTAAGGCTGTCCAGAGAAGGAATTCCTGAAGCCTTGGTTATGAAGGCCACCTCTGCCTCTATAGGGGATTGTTACTCTCTGCCCCTGGGGGTATCATCATCACCATGTGTGGCACAGAAAGGACCCTGAGATTTTTTGTGCCACATTTTCCCACTCCTGTGATACCTGGAGAAGGTACATTGAGGATTGGAAAACCGTAGGCTTACAGCAGACAGGATATTTCCATCTTGCTTACACCTGGTTAGCGTGTCCTTCACTTTGGAGCAAAAAAGGGACAAAGCTTTGATGGGAGCATTCAAAACGGAAGACTTGAAGGGTGCCATGAGGTCACAAATGCGCATCCAGGCATGACACCTCATGACAATGCCTGAACCCACTGCTCTAGCCACCCCTTCAGTCACATGTGAAAGCAATCTCATGGATGACAAGCGGACGAGAGACAAAAGAGAGACTTTGGACTTGATTAAGTATTGTTTTTGCTTGTTGTTTCCCTGAACTGCTACCCTTCTGTGGATCTCTAGTGATATCTGCATTGCTTACTGTACTTATTTCTTTGTTGCACTTGTCAAAAGTTGCTCTTTGTCATTTTTGCATTTATGTGACCTGCAATACAGTTGCAGGCTACACACTCAAGTGCGCTAGTCTCCTCTGTGTATTTAAAGTAATTTAAGTTCTGCATTTCTGCTGTTTCTGAAAAAAAAAATTCCTTGTTTTCCCGTCCTTCTGAACTAGTCTAGTCCAGTTTTCAGGCTTTGCTGAATCCAGGACTGTGGTAAAAGTTCCTCTGTTGCCCATATCATACTTGGATAATTAGGTGGCATCCTTGCTCACTGTGAGAGAGGGAGGGAACTCTGAGCAGCCTATCTGTCCCTGTAGGAGTGGTCCCAGCCCAGCAACTTGTAGCTCGTTGGCCATTTTGGGCTAATTTCTACCCTTTTTGATCTCCCTGGTATAAAAACCACTTAGTGCGGTTTTGCATGAGTTTGCGCACCATGCAGCATTGTTTAGCTGCTGTTAAACTATTCCAGGCTCCACGAAGTCTGCACTTCAGTTTTTCTCTTGAAACTTGAAACACTTCAACCCAGCACTAAAAATAAGGCAATTTAAGACCGGCACTTACTAAAACTCACTAAAATTAGCACTAGCTTACAGCTTGCACTTCAGCCCTATACTCAGGAAGTATAAGGCTCTTTACTCATCCAATCAGCAATACAGTCCCAACCATATATTCAGGCATGTTCAAGGGACAGCTTCAGGTGTGCTCTCTGGATCAGCTGGTGAATCTGGGCATCCTGAGGCAATGTTACAATTGCCTCATGTACACAGACAACCCCCTCTTCCTCCCAACCAACACAAACATATGTGAGAGATGCAGCTACACAGCCAAACTGGAGGCTAAGCTCTCTCAACCCACGACTGGATCAACTAGTCACAAGGAGAAGGGCGACACTAGCACCACATTACCAAACTCACATAGACCAGTCATAGCTGCACCAGAAAACAACTCTCAGAAACACCCAAAAACATACTCGGAGGCTCTAAATAAGAACCTGCCTAAACAACAGAGACCTCCTAAGCATACACCCAAGCAACCCAATCCCCACAACAGAAACCAGGTAACACATACATCACAACATCAGTGTGCCAAGCAAAAACAGCCCCTAAGGCTAAATACCACACCTAACACACTAGTAATCGGTGATTCTATCATCAAGCACACAGATGTCCCACTCACTAGACTGAACAAGGAGAAGGTTACCGTAAGTTGCCTGCCGGGTGCCAGAATCTGCCACATAACACATGCACTCAGGTCACTCCACAACAAGTACAAATATGACTCTGTCATCGTACATGTTGGCGTAAATGACCTGAGACGTACCTCCTGGACTACATGAAAAGAGACATGGAGGAGGTCTCTGACCATGTAGCCCAGGCTAGTATGACTCTGACTCTGAGTAGCATCCTGCCTCACCCAAAATGATGCCAGCATATGAAGAAAAAATGATAATTTTCAACAATTGGTTAAACTACTGGTGTCATTCAAAGGGGATCCAGTACTTGTCAGCCTGGGACGACATGCTTGACAAGCCACGTTGCTTCACTAGAGACGGCTTGCACCTGTTGCCCCTGGGCTTTCGAATACTGGCCAAGACTCTTGCCACCCCAATACTGCCTTTTTAGGCAAGGCTCAAAAGACAAACCCGACTCCATAAACAACAATAATAAACAAAAACTGAGGGTAATGCTGCTCAACGAAAGAAGTCTAAACTTCAAAATGCACGCACTCAAGGCTCTCCTTAGTATGGAAGAAATCGACATATGTACAGTGACAGAAATCTGGTTCAAGGCTCCAGAGAGCACCCTAGCACTACCAGGCTATAACTCTTACCATACCTTTAGGTCCCAAAACCAGGACCGGAAAACAAAAGGAGGGGGTGTGTCCGTATTCATCAAGAACACCCACACCTCCAGGTTAGTAGCAAAGCACGTGGAATCTGAGACCATCCAAGTGCAATTGACAGTGGGTAAATTGACTGTTCAATTTATAGCTTGCTACAGATCTCCCACCTTGTCTCAGGACCCTCACGCAGCATTCCTGAGAACATTAGAAAGTACGAAGATTCTACCCAACACCATGCTACTGGGTGACTTCAACTATCCAAATATTGACTGGGAAAACTACTCAAGCTCAAACGCCCTAGCCCAATGCTTCCTTGAGTTTATAAACTCAAACGCCCTTGAACAGCTGGTCACCACTCCCACAAGAGGTGACAACATACTGGACCTGGTCATCACCAACATTGAGAACCTATGTTCCACACCTGAGGTAAACTCGTCATTGGTAAGATCAGATCACAAACTAATCACACTGGACATCCACATCCCGACCCCCAGTCAAGGAAATCCAGGTAAAACACTTCTCTAAAGCCAACTTCACACTCCTCAAGACTGAGGTGGGAAGTTTCAAAGCTCCCAATCAAATGGAAAATGATGACCCATTGGCAGAATCCTTTACAAGTGCATTCTATGAACACCTTCAAGAATGCATGGACCAAGCCATCCCAAGTAAAACCAAGACCAACTCCTCAAAAAAGAGGAAGCCAGTCTGGTGGACCCCGGCCATAAATAAACTTTACAACAGAAGGAGGAAACTCCAGCAAGATAGAACAAAATCCCAAAATAAGAAGGCATCTCTGATTAACATCAGTAAAAAACTGCTCTCCCTCATTAAATCATCCAAGGCCAACTTCAAAAGAAAAATAGCCAATGACTCTAAGGATAACCACAAGGCCTTCTTTAACTATGTAAAGAGTCTAGGGTTAACTCTCAGATATGCTCCGAGCTAGTGCATAATGGCCATAAATACACTGAACCATCCGACATTGCCAACATCCTGGCTGACAAGTTCAGTGCAAACTTCACCCCCTCTCTCCACCAAAGGGGCTAGCACCCATCCCAGAAGAATGTGGCACTCCAGATATCTCAGACACACAAGTAAAGACAGCCCTTGCAAAGCCAAAAACACAGCATCAATGGGACCAGATGCTATCCCAGGTTGTGTGTTACACGAGCTTCAAAATGAACTAACCCCCCATCTCAAATCACTATTCAAACTCAGCCTGTCTACAGGCTATGTACCCAAAGAATGGCGTACAGCAACAGTCGTACCACTCCAAAGGTGGTGCCACAACTGACCCTGGGAACTATTGCCCTATAAGCTTGACTAGCTTGGTCTGCAAAGCCATGGAACGCATTCTCATGGAGCTCATTAACAGGGACATTGGGAACCTCCAGATACTGGACCCCACCCAGTTCGGCTTTGTTAAAGGCAGATCTTGCCTCCTGAACTTGGTTGACTTTTTCGAAACAGTTACCAAGGCCATAGATGAAGGGAAGGTGGTCCACACAGCATATCTGGACCTCGCTAAGGTGTTCGACACCATCCCACACTCAGGAATCATAGACAAACTCAAAATCTTAAATATCAACCCCTATGTCATGCGATGGGTTTCCAATTGGCTCTCAGACAGAACCCACATGGTAAGAGTGGCAGGTGCCATGTCTGACTCTAAACCAGTTACAAGTGGAGTCCCACAGAGCTCAGTCCTGGGACCCCTCCTGTTTGGTATATATTTCTCTGAAGTACAGGCAAAGGTGGAGGGACTGTGGCTAACCAAGTTCACAGATGACTGTAAATTGGGTGCAATAATTGACTCTCCGACACAGACATCCTGCAAAAGGGTCTCACAGAGACAAACACCTGGTGTCAAAGTCACGGCCTCAAGCTAAATGCCAAAAAATGCATAGTAATCCCATTTGGGAAAAACAAAGTACCTACAAACTACCACATAGATGGGAATCCACTAAATACAGAAGAAGTAATTAGGGACCTGGGTACCCAAGTAGATAGCATGCTCTCCTTTGATAACCACATATCCAAAACGGTCAGGAAATCCTTCTATGTGGCACACCTGATCACAAAGAGTTTCTCATCCAGATCCAAGGAGGTGATTGTGCCCCTTTACTCCTCACTCATTAGGCCCATAATTGGGATGTACCTCACTAGACACCTGCAACAACTAGAAAGACCACAGAAGTACCTCACTAAGAGGATTAAGGGCCTTAAACAATTACCCTATGAAGCATGACTAATAAAGCTCCAGCTCTTCTCAGTCGCTTACCGTCTGCTCAGATGTGACCTATGCCTGACCTATAGGGCCATGTCAAACCCTGAACTAATGGACATGCTTCACCTCAAAAAAATGAGATCCTTCAGAACCACTCATTCTAGCAACTTGAACCTATGTACAACAATAAACAGGACATGCTAGAGGGATAGATTCCTGTCCCAGCGACTCCCCTCACTCTGGAATAGAATCCCAATCCATATTCAACAGAGCTCCTCTCTGACCCTCTTCAAGAGAAATCTTGATGAGTGGATGGGTAATCATAAGTTCTACCCTGGGATCACTTCAGGAGCCCTGTTGACAGAGGCCCAGGTTACTAATCTAATGGGGAGGCGAAAGCCATCACTCTGTGGCTAGGCTTATAAATGCCCATAGGCAGATAGCCTAGTACTTACCTATGAACCTATGAACCTATGATACCGATTCCATGGTTGCAAGCTGTGAAGCCACTTTGTCCCTGACTTTGTCAGACAACTGTCCGGCAAGCGTCCCAGAGAGTTTGGAGATCAAGTCCCTCTGGAGCATCGTAAAATGTGCCAAATAGTTCAGGGACCATATAGCAAAGGTTCTGATGCAAAAACTCACTTCCCAAGTTTGCCCATCACTCAGGACTCCCTGTTGGGTGGGTGGACAATAGGACTTTCCTCAGCCAATTCCTTTTTTGTGGCCACCACCACTCCCATAGCATCGATGGGTAACCCTTTGGGAAGGGAAATAATTTTGTCTGGTCTCCGAGGGATTCCCTCAATGGAATCAGGGTTATTCCAAGCATGCTACATGATGAGCTGGATCAGCTCATCAGCAGGCAGGGTCACCCAAGAGGTAGAAGGCCGGGCACAGAAAGCTTGCAGGAACATGGACTCCTCAGACAAAGGGTTGGAGGGCTTCCAGTCACCTCTCTACTTTAGCATTTCCAGGATGTCTCCAAAGGAGACATCATGAAGAGGTGACCAAGGGGCCCCTTCCCCATCAGTGTAATCTATGCCTTCAGTTAAGGACTCCTCGGGTGAGTCCATTTGCTTCCTCTTGCATGTGCTCTTTCGAGGGGGTTCCTCAGTGGGGGTCTCTGAGGAGGACTTGGAAGATTGGGTACCCTGAACAGGGGTTTCCTGCGGCTTCTCTACCCGATGTCCCGGGGCGGTGGTCTGTGGCAGCTGTAGCTCAGGGGGTGAAAACTGGGGTTCTGACATCAAAGGAGTTCTTCAAGAAGTGAGATCCCTCTCCACTGTGTGGATGCAGGCCCACCTGAAGAGGGATGGGAGCCTGGAACCGAGAATGACAACCTTGGGACCAGGGTCACACCCCACTCTGACAAACCCACCCCCAAGGATGGAGCCTCAAGCAGGATTGGTGTGGATGCAGCCACTGGCGTTGAGGATGGAACCAAGGGGAAAGATGGCTCAATGCCCTGGGCAGAAGTGCCCGTCCTCCAATCCCCAGATTGAGGAAGGACTGGTTCCTCAGGAACCGAAGATCAAAGGGACAAACCCAGAGCCAGAGTGAGGTGCACTGTAGGCGCTAAGTGATGGGTTCCGAGAAGGATGTTGGAGCAGAAGGCTTTGGAATCAAGATGGTCAAAGGAGGAGTGTAAGATGGAGTCCGTGGATAAATCAACCCAAGTCCTGCAGGTGGATGGGTCTTAAAAGTGTGGGTATCACCCTGGCTAACAACAGCTGGCCCACAAGACACACCACATTGTATTCTGACAGACTCCTGGCAGATCTAGTGGGTACTCTGGACAGAGAGTCAGGACATTCAATGAACAGGCTATACACCTGGCCCAGAAATGGATTTACAGAAGGGGTCCATGGTGCAAGGTCTGCTAGCACCGAAGTCTCTAGTTTTGAGACTGGGAGTAAAGGGGCCAAATCCAGTGTAGTCAGTACAATGCTCGGTGCCGAAACGGTCAGTTCCAAAATCATAAGTAATGAAGGAGTCGAAGGTGTGCCCTGAGCTGAAGTGGCCACAGATGCCGAAGTCAAGATAGGTGTAGTGAGGTCTATAATCAATACCGGAGGTAGGACTGGTGCCAAAACAAGTGCCTGTATCAAAGGTTTTGAGATGTTCGGAGCCAAGTAAGACGGAGCCGTAGAGACAGATTTATGCTCCGAGGACAACTTTGGGACCTTTGATTTCACAGGCTTACCCTTATCACCCAATGGTGAATTGGGAACAGAGCGGGACCTCTTTTTGTCTATAGTAGGAGGGGTAGAGACCTCCATCACAAAAATGGCCTCTGAAAAGGTAGACTTAAGCAACCCTTTCAGTATCAGTTTATGTTTGAGCTCATTAAGAGTGTGTTGGCTGAAACTCTGACAAATGTCACACAGAGGCTGCACCGAAAGGTGGGGCACTCCCAAACAGTATACCTAATCATCATGAGAATCACTATTAGGTAACTTGCCATTACATGAAACACAATGCTTAAAACGTGAAGTACCCTTCTTATCCCACATCTTGATAGAGACACACCACAGGCCAACAGTATAATCCAGTTAGAACAAAAGTGAAACACCATTCAAAGAAGTCACAATTGTACAAATACAGTGATATGTAGGAGACAAAATGGAAACACCTTATTAAAAACCAAAGCTATCAGGATAGACAGGAAAGAAAATACCAGGTATGGTATTGAAGGAATACCACAAGGGTAAGGGAGGAAAGGCTGTACCAACAATGGTACTTGAAAGGTTTACCAACGGTAATAACGGGTAAAGTAAAGAGGAAAAAAATCTATGTTAGGCAGAAGAAAACACACTAGAAATACTATTCGCTCAATAAAAAATGAAAATATCAAAAATTTTTCACACAAAAATCAAAGTTCCACTTAGCAGAGAGCTCGGTTGATATGCGGCTTTATGGCTATGTGGCAAACGAGATCTGAGGTAGCAGGGAGAAGGGCATTCAGGGTAGAAACTTAGATCCAGAGTTTTTTGGCTGGTGTGAGCTTGGTAAAAAGGCTGACTTGGTTCCAAGGGCTAGGAACTGAACTCATCAGTGATGAATGAAAGAAGATTAACAACACAGATGGATTATTATGGTAAGACATAACTTATTTTTATTACAACATCAAGAGTACATTAAATCTTTGAGCCTGTTATAATAACTGTCTCAAAATACTATCAGTACTGCTTTCTGTGTCACACTAGGGCTAAACTTATTAAATCGACTAGCATGATATGAATGCAGACAAAGACAAATTCTCATCCGTGATGAATGGAAACAAGATTAACAACATCAGATTCTATAGTTTATGTTGTCTTCGACATATTGTCTGTGTCTGAAGGACACTGCTCATTCTTTCTTATATGTGTCATGCTCCATTCAACTGTGTGCCTTCTGACAACTGTGAAACAACTTCTTCTTTGGTGTCAACAGCTAGCACACAGGTATAAGAGAATCTTGAATTAGTTACACAGGTGATCAAATCCAGCAGTGTGTAAAAAAATACAAGTGGTAACAAGCAGGACTTACTCAACAGATCTGATGTATACAATTCCACTTACTGATAACATTTACAGAAGGAGAGGAGTTTACTTCCCTCAAGTGTTGTACTTTTTTTTTAGGGGAGGCCACATGCATTCACACACATTGCTCAAATTGACCCTTCAACTGTGTGTGCTAACAACTGTGATATGACTTTCTGTGGTGCCAGCTGTTGATGCGCAGATCTAGAGAAGGTTGAGCTAGGTAGACAGGTGTTCAGATCGAGCAGTGTGTACTCTGCATGAGTAAGAAAAAGTAACTGATGACAGGCAGGAATGGATTACTGAACAAATGTGATGTGATCTATGTTATTGTTTTTTGATGGGTTGTGGATTTTGATCCACTGACTGCTGTACTTCATTGTAAACAAGATAAGTTTCACAATATCCAGTTTTTTGTATCTTTCATTGTATGACTGCTAGCTCAAAGCAGCATAATTCATTTGTCATTTCTCGTAATATAGCAAAAAGAGCTGAGAATTTGCTTTTGGCTTCATAGCACTGATGATTATTTTAAAGCTGTCTCGCTATGTTAAACCCATTTAACATAGCGAAACAGGGCTGTGTAGAAACTTATTATATCAACTATCACAGTTTCTACAATTCTCTGTAACCCTGATGTGATGTTCTAATTGCCTGTTTTGTTGCACAGTGCTCATTTTCCTTGTCAGTCTTTTATAATTAGTTCTCACACTCCCTTCAAATGTGCACTTTCCCACAGCTGTTGTAAAAATAGCTTTGTTGTATCAGTAGCTACCAAACATGTTATGTGACCATGAGTTGTATAGACAGTGTTTCAAATCCCATAAGGCATATACTTTAGCAGAGTATAAAACGAAGATGGTAATGATGTACTGCACAGATGTGCTGTGATGCATTCTATTTAGATTTGGCACTTTCACAGGGAGTACTGCTTGCTCCCAATGTGTTGTGCTCACTTTTAACCATCTTAATTCACATGCAAACTTCTGATGACCTTCCTCCATATGTGATTTCTGACAAGAGTTGTATAACTTGTTCTGTGGCATCATTAGCTAGTGCATTACATGTGTGATCATGAATTATGGAGGCTGGGTCCAAATCTATACTGACCTCACCTGTGTAATACTGACAACTGACATTATTATATGGTAATAATGCCATGTCAGTATAAAACTGTGTTAAATTGCCATAGCCATCTGGCAGAGTCTATGCTGCACTGACATCTTCCACTGATTTATACATTGTTTTTTGGCTTTGACTCCCCACCTATCTTACACATATTTCCCCTGCACATTTCACATTCTCCTGCATTAATTCTAAATGTACTTGTCTGTTGTGTATTCACACCTCCTCTGAATGCCTTTGTTTGTGGTATATCACTTTTGTTCCTGTGAATTCCCATTACAAATATCAAAAAGTAATGATTTTGAAAACAGATTAAGTGCAGTTTGTTTGCTGATATCAGATTATCCATTCCCCTGACATATATCTGGCAGGGAAATCTCTCCTGTGTACTCTGTTAACATGCCTTGCCTGTAGTTGGGAGTATAAAATTTAACAGGTCATGGGTTCTAACACAGGCATGTGCATTTTGTTTGCCTGGTGGTAAAAGTTCTGTTCCTTAGAAATGCATTATTGTACTCACCTCTGCTTCCAGTACTTCTGTAGCATGCCCTGCTACTCCAGTGTTTTTTGCTTAGAAATGCCCACATAGGTATTTTTATACCCAAGCAGAGTTCAAAGAATTTTTCCTCAGATTGATAACAAATGTCAGAGGTGTGATGGAGAAGAAGGAGGTAGTTGAGAGTGTGTTCTTGGGGAGTGTAATCAGTTGCCAGATTTAAAAAATTCCCTACAGAAAATTGCCAGAAATATTGAAGGAGCTAATGGCTGTAACTAAGGCAATGATTCATTTGAACTGAGACATATTTGCCAAGACATAGGAAGGCCTTATTAAGTTTAATTCTTTTGACTGACATTTACTAGAAAATAGAAATCCAACTGTATTTGAAGTGATGAATATTGTAAATGAGGTAAACAAAGTGGAATTAGAATCTTTAGAAAAGGGAAAGAGCAAATTGTATTGAAATAAATGGAATTAGTCAAAATAATACATGCAGAATAATGTTCAGGAGAAGGACTGAGGTTTAAGGGAATGCACTAATTAAGCCATCATTTAATGTTGGACTGAATAATAGTTCATAGGTTCATAGTTTGGTACTAGGCTATTGGCCATAGGGCCTATACAAGCCTAGCCATAACAATTCCCTGGCTATTTCTTCCTACACTATTTACTTCCCTTGACCCCTGTCTAGCAGGGCAACTGACGTGATCCCCAGGGTGGATTTCCTTTCTCCCATCCAATCATCAAGGTTCCTTTTGAAGACGGCCAAAGAGGCACTCTGCTTGAGATGTATGGGCAGTCTATTCCAGAGTCTGGGAAGTCTCTGGGTCAGGAACCTATCTTTCCAGCTTGTTTTGCTTATTGTGATGATAAGGTTTAGATCCCTGATCGTGTCGCTCTGAGGGATTGGGATTTATTTAAGTGTAGCATGTCCAACAGCTCTGGGTTTGACATGGCCTTATATGCCAAGCAGAGATCGGCTTGGAGTAGATGGTATGCGACAGAGTACTGCTGGAGTTTTTTAAGGCGGTCAGCATAGGGCATCTGCTTTAGGCCTGTGATTCTTTTAGTGAGGTATTTCTGCAGCCTTTCCAGTTGTTGCAGATGTCTTGAGAGGTACATACCAAATGAGGCATTGTATTCTATAATGGGTCTAATGAGGGGTGAGTACAGTTGGACAATGACCTCCTTTTTTCTGGATGAAAAGCCCTTAGTGATGAGGTGTGCCACATAGAAGGATTTCCTGATTGTTGTGGCGATGTGATTATCAAAGGTGAGACCACTGTCCACCTGTGTCCCTAAGTCTCTTATCACACTTTCGGTGTTTAGTGTACCACCACCTATGTGGTAATTCACAGGTACATGTTTTTACCAAAGGGGATAACTATACATTTCTTGGCACTGAGTTTGAGCCCATGGCTTTGGCACCAAGCATCTGTTTCTGTAAGGCCCTTTTGTAGAGTATCCACATCATTTGGGGATTTAATAATGGCTGCCAGTTTGCAGTCATCTGTGAACTTTGTTAGCCAGAGTCCCTTAGCGTTGGCCTGTACTTCAGAGAAGTAGATGCCAAACAAGAGAGGTCCCAGCACTGAACCCTGAGGTACTCCACTTGTCACTTGTCTGGAGCTGTATTTGGAGTCAGCTACTTTTACAGTGTGGGTTCTGTCAGTAAGCCAGTTGGCAACCCATTGAGTGATGTAGGGATTAATGCCCAGCTTAGTAAGTTTATCTATGATTCCAGAGTGGGGGATGATGTCAAAGGCCTTGGTAAGGTCAAGATAGGCTGTGTGGACCGCTTTACCCTCATCCACGGCTCTGGAGACTCATTCGAAGAAGTCAATCAGGTTCAGGAGACAAGATCATCCCTTCACGAACCCAAACTGGGTGGGATCCAGTGTTTGAAAGTTGCCAATGTTTTTGTTTATAAGTTCCATGATAATACCTTCCATGGCCTTGCAGATCAGGCTCATCAGACTGATGGGGCGGTAGTTCCCAGGATCCAAGGTGGATCCCCCCTTGTGGAGTGGGATAACTGTAGCTGTGCGCCACTCAGTGGGCACTAAGCCTGAGGTGAGGGTATGATTAAACATGACACTTAGATGAGGTGCCAGTTCATTTTGTAGTTCATGTAGTACACAGCCCGGGATGTCATCTGGTCCCATGGATGCTGTATTCTTAGTTTTGGAGAGTGCGTTTTTTTACCTGTGTGGCAGTTATTACCGGAGTTTGGCAATCTTCCAGTATTTAGATGGGCCATTTGGTGATGAGAAGGGGGTGAAGTTTGCACTAAATCGATCTGCCAGGATATTGGCAATATCCTTGGGATCAGTATATTTAATTGTTGTTATAAAGAAAGAAAGAAAACATATATGTAATATGTAGTGCATGTAAATGTAAAATAATTTAATAAAGGTGTTTAAAACAGGATGCGTGATGTCGGCAGGGTTTAGTGTGGGTCTATTGTCAGCCATTGAATGGCCTAACCATCAAATGGCTGAACATCGAACAATAAGCATCAAAAGTTCACCCAACAAATTTTCATCATTTCATCGACAGGGTAAGTAACTACTTGTCCAACAGTTCTCCATCTCACACACAAAAGTATTTCAAATCCCTTTTCTCAACTGTAGAGTGGTCCTAGAGTTGGTATATATAGTATGGGGTGTGTGTGTGTGTGTGTGTGTGTGTGTGTGTGTGTGTGTGTGTGTGTGTGTGTGTGTGTGTGTGTGTGTGTGTGTGTGTGAAGAAGCCCCCCACCTTGATGGGTTTGAAACACTTCTGAGTGTGTTATGCTGTTCTTCTTGACATTTGTGGCTGTCTGGAATATCCTTGAGGATTTCAATAACTAATGGCAGAACTTTTCTGTGTCTGATTTCATACCTCTTGGGAACATGCATGCTGCTGCCCCAACTGTTATTCTATCTACTTTAACAACATATAGGAGCACTATTTACAAGTTGTCTCTAAGCTTTCTACCCACTATTTGTGTGTTTGTCCAGTATCCATGCATTGGAAGGTTGAGACATGCATCCATGTATAAATCAAAATGTTTTAAATGGCCATATTGTCCTTTTACAGTTTTTTGTGTTCATTATTTCATGACTTTTATTTGTTTATTTATTTATTTGTTTATTTAGTTATTTATTTATTATTTCTTTCTTATTTTTTGCAAATCACATTGTCAGCAAATTTCAGCATCTCCATGGTTTCCTAAAATGAACTGTACACCATCATCCTAAATGTCTGTTTGGTGCTAGCCTTTCCATTCATTATATATTATTGATTTACATATCTGAATGCTGTTGAGTGCATAGGCACTCACATTCATTCATATGGTTTGCTGTGCACACTAATTAATTTACTCAGTGTACATACAAATGGCTGTGTGATTCCTTAACATGATGTAACCACAAGCCTGTGCTGTTGGCTTGTTGTGAGTCTCCCCATCATATTACATGCATTTTCTGCATGCACATTTGATTAGCAATGCTCTTCACAGCAACACTATGAATCATGTTAGCTTGAGCATGACATGGACACCATGTGAATGAATCACAGGCATTATCTTTGTTTATAGGTTCAGAGGTGTATACTAAACTAATGGCCCTGGAGCCTTTACAAGCCTAGCCCATAGGATTACCATATATCTAGCTATATCGGCATTTCTCTATCCATCTATCTCTCTATCTATCTATGTACACAAAATTTCAGATAATTCTGGATATTCATTTATAAAAAGTAGTTTTGTTGTGCTTTTAAAAACAATACTTACATGACAATCCACTATAAGCAGATGCACAGTGAATTTCTGAATGGTAAAACACAGTTGTGGATTTTGTATAACATTTCAAATTCTGGAAAAAAATCACTTTCAGAGATGCAGGAATATGATATTTTATTTGTTATAAAAGCAAAGTTTATCTTTTTATGCATTGTGTATTTAGTTTTTTTCTCTTATCAGCTGAATATTTAGACATTTGCATTAGAGAAGCTTTGAAAATTATATAAATAAAATAGCCAGAAAACTAAAATATAAATTGTAGGTTCATTGTGTTTCTAAAATGCAAAAAGTAGTAGCTTCATGTCCTTTTGCACAGATAGTGTCCCATTGTAATGCATCCATTCTATGGAAGTACACCAGTTTTGACTATGATGAAGCTGAATAACTGCAATGGCCACTGTAATGTATTTCATCTTATTGCTCTCATATACATGTACTGTCCCCAGTGAACTACATCACTGATCATTTAACAGTGATCATGAATCTACACTTTGGTCTCCAAAAATGATAACCCATTTCAGTGTACATTTATATTATCTCACTTACCAGAAAATGCAAGACATAATGGGAAAAAAATGTATCTTAATTTGTCACTCTGGCAAGCTGATACTGTCCTGGAGAAATTATATCAATGGTCATTTAACGGTGACCATGATACAACTGCCCTATTTTTTTATAAACACATCCCTCTTAACCCATAGCTCATAAGATAACTACTTTCTATGTGATCCTTCTGGTGCTCTTATTTGTGATGAAACTAAAAGTAATAATTGCCACAATAATTTATTTATTTATTTACAGGGACTGTCTGACTGTGCCAGTGGCCCATTTTCAATGGAGGCTCAAGGAGAAAAACTACACAGAACAGAAATTACAAAGTTTTAAATGAAATAATTCTTAATAGTCAAATAGTCAGATTTTCAGAAAGAAAAAAAGCAGTTTTTTTAACAAGAGGTGTGAAAGGAAAAAAAGAGTACATAACATAATGCTTTGTACATAATTATGAGAACATAATGCATAGTACATGTGTATGAGAAGACATGAATAAAGTTAGAGAAATAAGTAAGGCATAATGAGGATAGTTGAAGATGATATGAGTGAAGGAATAAAAGAGATGGATTCAGGGTGGATCAATATAATAGTGTAGAGGTGAAGCTAAAAAAAGTTAGAAGAATGTCATACCAAGAATGTGTTAGAGGTAGAGATACATGTTTTTTAGCCTGGTTTAATGCAGGAGCACAGCCAGTTGTTGGAGAGGTAATGTATTCAGTTTGTTGATATCGCACACAAGTATCAGCTTCCCTTGAACAATCCATAAAAATGACAGTTTCACAATGTTCATGTCATTGCCATTTGTTTATAAGCATAGTCTGCCTCCCTAAAAAAGACAGTCACTTGCAATGCTTACATTGGATGACTGTGAAGAAGTGGTAGTGAAGAAATGAAAGATTCTCTGGTCTCTGTATTGCAGTTTATTGTGCTCCTCATAGACACATGCAATGCTCTTTGACAAGCTATATCAATGTTCATGATAATTCAGCAGTGGTGCTGTAATTACCACATACTTTTACAGACAGCCTTCCTTACTAACCCTCAAACCTGTTCATATTGTCATACTTGGGTGGTATAAGGCTGATCTGATTTCTCTTACATCCAGCCCCTACTACACCTTTTTGTGACACTTAATCTGTGTGATCTAAGCTGTGGTAGCCAGCTGGCCATACTGACGAAGATGAGGTGCTGGAGTAGTTTGGATCTATTGTTATTTGCACCATGTGTCTTGATGGGATATAGTGAGGTACTACCCTCTATGTGCTTGCATGACAGTCTACTATAAGCACTAATGTGTGATTCCCAGCATGATTCTGCCCTTCTAAGGCAAATTCAAACACTTAGATTCTGTCCATTCACCTAGCCTGTCTGCTGCTTGTTTGCTCTGGTCTCTACTGAATTCCAAAAAATAGCCCACCTATCCATCACATCCTCAACTGAACTTCCTCTCAAAGAGAGTCAAACAGGCAGATCCTCATCATTCTTTTCTTCTTCTAACTCTTTCTTCTGCACAGAAAGCAAATTAAAGTTAAGTCACCTGGACTGCAGTTCTCGCTTTATCTTTACACGCTAGAGGAGTGTGGACTTTAGGCTGCGATAAGACTTAAAAACACTGGTATGTGTAAAAAGCCATATTAATAGTTATTCCACTATGAAAAGCAGCTCACCTTTACCATCATACACAGAATATCACCACTAAATACAGAGGCAGTTCAAGTTATCACATCCTATATATCAGCACAAAGAAAGTGAAAGAAATAATGGCCACAGCTTTGTATTTCAACTTGTTGGCCTAATTTTGAGACACCTATATTTATTTGCTGTGATAAATATTTCTGAAACTCACAATGGATTACTGCTAGGAGTATTGAGCATTGTTACCATTACTGAGAGATAGATTTGGTTTATTGCTAGTATTTCTGTGAAAGGGGTACATGAAATAGAAGAAACATTACTGAAGATAAAAATGTCTACTCCTCTTGGTGTCTGTAGTCAAATAAATACATAGCACTAGATAAGCAGTAAGATAAGATGATATGAACTGCTTTTTATAAATACTTAAGTTCATATCTCAACACAGCATGGATTGGCCAGCCATATCTTGCTACTATCTGAGATGTTTGAGGTGATATGTCATGTGAAGGAAGAGTTCCATTTCACATTTATGTTAAAAGAAATCTGTGGGGGTAATTGTTCCACTAGTACATTTATTGTGGCAATGGAATAATTGCATCACCTATGTCTTGCATATGAGAAAATGTATTTTTTAATAATTTTGCACCAATTTTAAAAATAAACAGAAAGATACATTAAAACTGAGTTATATCAGCATCCCTGATTTTGGCCTTTCCCTTTGGTGGCCAAATTATCTCAGGAGCCATTGTTATATATCAACAATAAACTGTATAATGTACTGCATAATGTTTGACACATGAGAATTAAGTGCTCTGTAAAGTATTGTTATAACCATATACAGAACTCTTAATTTAAACATACTGAATGGCCAATTTATAGAGTATAATTCACCCCACCAGATATCTGTTTGTTTGTGTGATATTCAAGTACATAAAATGGTCCAATAACTAATTTTCAGTATGATCTGTGCCTTAAGTAAGGCAAATATAGATATACAGAATATACATTGGAAGTTACTTTTGATGGACTACAGTAATTATGTATTGTCCACTATAATGGGCAGGATTCATGAAGGCTTGCACGGAGTGTAAGAGATGTGTAACACTCCATGCAAGCCTCGCGATCCAGGAACAGCCCTAAACTCCGTGTAAGAGACCAGCTAAAACGTCTCTTACACGGACTGGGCGTGGACATGCTAAATACCTCACTTGCAGCCAAAAGGTATGCAAATGAGGTATATTAGCGATCCACAAAGCAGAAACCAGCCCGTGTAAGAGACGTTTTAGCTGCAGAAACGTACTCAGTTGACAACTGAGTAAGTTTCTGCAAAATTAACAACGGAGCCATGTCAGCTCCAAATAAAGGGTGCATATGTGTCAGACAGCATGCCAATGGCCAAATATGTGGCCATTGGCAAGGTAACCCGATGCAAAAATAATAAAAATATAATTTTTTTTTTTTCGGCGATCGCTGATGTTTAAACCCAGCACAGCCCTGCACAAACGGGCTGCGCTGTATAAAACATAAAAATGAAGGTTATAAACCCACAAATTTGGGTTTTATGCAATACATGGAATGACAATGCAGGGACCAGCAGAACAAAAACAACATGGCCACCGTGTAGTGGTTGATAAGGGGGGAAGCTGAGTGTAAGACATGTAACTAAGCATTAGTAGGCAATCTCATGTAAATGAGGGTTAGGATACTGAATCTCACAGTCACATAGCAAATGAGCACAGTCTGAGTAGTGTAAGAGATACATAAGGGGGGTGAATAGAGTAGTAGATAGGTGACATCACAGGGGGGAATGGTAGGAAGAAATGCAGTTCACTAGAGGTCAGTGTAAAATGACAGATGACAGACACAGATCAGGGAAAGAGGAGTGCCACAAGATAAGTCTGGGAAAGTCAAGAAATGGAAGGTGTACACTGTTACCTACACTAAAGTTTCTTGCTGGGTGTGCATGTGTGCACGCCATGAAGTGCGAGTAGGGCAGTGTGCGCGCGTGTAAGGCAGACTGAGCATGTGGGAGCATGTTGGTAGATGTTAAAACACTGTTTGCGCTGGTGTGCGCGCGTGTAGGGCAGACTGAGCATGTGGGAGCCTGTTGGCAGACTTGTAAGACTGTTTGCACTGGTGTGCACACGTTTTAACCCAAATAAGCAGATTCTGAAGCGTGTAAGCATGTGTGCGCGCGTGTAAGCCACTGTGAGCGTGTTTCTGCTGGTATGCACGTTGCTCTCCCCTGAGGAAACAGAAAGAAAAAAGGAAGCAACAGAATTAGTAGGAAGCTAGCAGGAAATACTGCTGGAGCTAGCAGGTGAAAACAATTAGAAGCAGGCAATTACACAGGCAGAATAGTAGCCCAGCCCAGCACTTAAAACTCTGCAAACAGCAGTGCAGGATGTTTCTCTCAAGAGACACTGCAAGACAGGAGTAAGCTAATAGAAGTGAAAACTGAAAAAGCTTCACTCAGAGCAGAAATGTTAGGGGCTGCCATAGCTGTCATAATGAGACATAGGCGACTTGCTGAGGGTGGTGACAATGCAGATGGTGCCAGACAACCCACAGTGAGGAGACAGAGAAGAGTGTACAGGCCCAGGGTCACCTACCACGGTTTACATGAGCTGGAGATAGTAGAGCGCTATAGAGTGGACAGAGAGCTCCTGCAGCAAATAGTTGAGCTGTGCAGGCCACGCCTCACACACAGAACCAACAGAGGGGAACCCATCCCAGTGGAAACCAAGGTATGCGTTGGCCTAAGAATACAAACAACAGGTACCTTCCAGAGACCAACTGGTGATATGATGGGGATATCACAGGCATCAGCCTCCAGGGTACTGCACCATTTCCTGGATGCCATGTCAGCACATGTCGGTGATCATGTATATTTCCCCAATGCCCATGAGGTATTGGCCAGCAATATGCGTCTCTTCCAGCAAATAGTGGAATACCCTGAGGTAGTGGGTGCAATAGACTGCACGCACATACGCATCAAAGCACCAGCCGGTGAGTGGGGTAGGGCCTACATTAACCGCAAGGGCTTCCCCTCCATCAACTGCCAGGTCGTGTGTGATGCCCAGGGCATAATAATGAATGTGTGTGCTGGCTGCCCTGGGAGTTACCATGATTCCCACATCTGGCATTTGACGCAGCTGTACCAGACATTTGCCAATGGGGACATCCCACACGGACACCTAGTGGGGGATGCAGGTTATGCACTGGAGCCGTGGCTGATGACACCCATCAGAAACGCACACACACCTGAACAGGAACGCCATAATGAGGCACATGCACAAACACGTAATGTAATAGAGCATGTGTTTGGGCTGCTCAAGTCATGGTTCCAGTGTCTGGACACATCTGGTGGAGCCTTGCAGTACACACCAACTACATGTACCCAAATTGTCATGGTATGTGCTATGCTACATAATATGATCTTGTGAAAACAGCTGCAGCAGGACCAGCATAGGGCTGGGCCAAACAGCCCCCCACCATTGCCAGGGCCATCACAGGCAGAGCGTGACTCGGAGGAGGAACAACCTGAGCCTGCCCCAGTAGGCAGAAGGAGGCGTGCCCAGTATGCCCTAGCCTTGGCAAAGAGGCAACACATAGCACATACACTGGCTCAGTAGGAACCCTGGGAATGATACCCCCTCTGACTCACTCAAATAATAACATGGATGCCTTAAATGACATGACCTGCTCACAAACATGTACAGGGAGTGTAATATGCACATCCGCCAGAGGCAGCACTGCAGCACCACCTGAGGCATGAATGCCATGTGTTAAGTAATGTAACACCATGTACTATATGCACACCTGAGGACCCTGACTAACATCCACCCTCACCAAGCATGAAGCCACAAAATGACGATGGGATGATCAAGTGCAATAACTGGCTGAAGTAATGCAGTTAGTCAGAGGGGAGCCAATGTGTTTCAGGCTGGGAAGACATGCGGAGCATGACATGATGCACCACCTGCTAGGGGTGGCGTGCACCTATCAGTCCATGCCCCATGGATACTGGCAAAGGCTGGCAGTACCCACAGCATGCCCTGAATAGGTAAGTCTCAAAACACAAACCCACCTTCATAGGTACCACAAGGGATAGGAACCTAGATGTAATGCTACCCAATGTCAGAAGTCTAAACAGCAAGATGTTTGCAGTGTAAACACACACAGTATGGAGAATGTAGATATCAGTCCTGTAATAGAAAACTGGGTCAAGGCTCACATCAGCACCCTAACACTACCAGGTCACACCTCATACTGTGCTGTACAGCCGCAAAACATGGAACAAGCTACAAAAGGAGGGTGACTAGCAATAAATGTCAAGGATAACCACACCCCCATGTTGGTACCACAACAAGAAGCAGCATGGATTAGCCATGGTCAAATACCAATGGCTAAAACCACCTCCCAGTATATAGCCTGCTGCAGACTACTGTCCTAATACCAGGAACTGCACCTGGCCTATGTTGGAATACATGAATATATCAAGCCCCCCAAACCACATTATAATGCTTGACTGAAAATACCCAGACATACACCGGGAGCATTATACTAGCACCAACACAGTCAGAGAAAAGTTCACAGAATCCATAAACCAAAATGCCCAGGAACAATGTACCACTCCCACAAGAGGGGTAAGCATACTGGATGTGATAATCAGCAACATGTGTACTGGATGGCAAGATGAGAAGTGTATCCCTCACTGGTAAGACCAGACTATAGAGTAATCACACTGGATATACACATCCCGATCCCAGACCCTGGCCAGAATACCACAGTGAAAAACATGTGTAAAGCATAGGTTGCACCCCTCCAAACCAATGTGGAATCCACGAAAGGCCCTGTGCAAGTGCAGAATATGGGACACAACACAGAACATGTTATACAGGCATTCCATGAACACAGCCAGGAATGCTTGGAGTATGCAATCACAAATAACAACAAGACACAATGCCATACACACAGGCATCTGGCATGCTGGACTCCAGCCATTACCAAACCATGCAAGAGAATGAGGAAGCTACCACATGATAGAGCAAACATAAAAAGGGAAGTAATCACTGATCAGTAGTATGGCAATAACATATGTCCACACATACAATCCACTAAGGCCAGCCACAACAAGTAGAATCTGTGAATCCAGAGGCAATGTGACACCTGTCCCAAGTACACAGACAACCACACCTCCCCCCAATAAATACAAATATATGTGATAGATGTAACCATGTATCCAAACCGGAGGCTGAGCTCCCCCAACTCAGTACTGTCAAAACTAGTCAGGAGGAGAAGGTAACCACATACACCACAAACCCAGTCTCACATAGACCTACCACAACTGTAAACCAAACACATAAACACAGAAAAACATTCCCGGAGGCCCTAATTACAAACACACCACACCAACAGAAGCCTCCAAAGCAGATCCCAAGCAACCACAACCTCCAAACATAGCACATGCAACACATAGTACACAAAGCTGGTGTGACAAACAGTCACAGGCCAGAAGGAGAAACAACATGCCTGATACAGTTGTAATAGGTGTCTGTATAGGCAGACACACAGCTGTCCCACTCACCAGACTGAACAAGGGAAAGGGTACAGTAAGCTGCCTGTAGGCTGCCACAATATGCCACATAA
This sequence comes from Protopterus annectens, assembly GCF_019279795.1. Classification (NCBI taxonomy): domain Eukaryota; kingdom Metazoa; phylum Chordata; order Ceratodontiformes; family Protopteridae; genus Protopterus; species Protopterus annectens. The sequence goes on from NC_056737.1 coordinate 1,457,330,285, forward strand.
CACAAGTACACAGGTCACCCCAAAGCAAGCAGAAATATGATGCACTCAATGTCCATGCTGGTGTGAATGACCTGAGATGTACCTCCCTGGACTACATGAAAAGAGACATGGATGAGCTCTCTGAGTATGTACCCCAGGCCGGTATGACACTGGCCATGTGCAGCATCCAACCCTCACCAAGAATGATGCCACAGTACAAACACAGAATGATCATCTTTAACAGGTGGCACAGTTACAGCTGTCAGTCCAAGAGGGTCTAATGTCTGTCTGCTTGAGATGTCATGCATGACAAGCCATGCTGCTGTTCCAGGGATGGCTTGCACTTGTTACCCCTGTGCATCTGGATACTGGATAAGGTCTTTGCCACCTCCATAGAGCCATATGTAGGCAAGGCCAAAAAGACTACTCACCACCCTAGAAAACGTAAGTGGTAAGAAACATAAGGGTAATGCTGACCAATGCCAGATGTGTAAACTGCAATATGCATGCCCCTGAGGCACTTCCCAGTATGGAGAACATCGATGTCTGTGCAGTGACAGAAGCCTGCTGCAAGCCTAGTGATAGCACACCAGCACTACCAGGTTATACCACATATCATGCGTTATGGCCCCAACACCTGGACCAAAACATCAAAGGAGGGGGAGTATCCATATGCAGCACAGACACCCATATGGCCAGGTAACTGACAATGCACAAAGCAGCGGACACCACCCATGTGCACCTAAGTGTAGTCAAAACTGCTGTACAGTCTGTAGCATGCGACAGACCACACTCTCACACACAAGAACTCCACCCAGACATCCTGAAGACACTGGACAGTATGAATGTCCCACCAAATACCAGACAAGGTACTCACAAATTACCACATAGGTGGTAAACCATTATGTATGCAAGGAGTAATCAGGGGACCTAGGGACACAAGTCGACAGTAATCTGTCATGTGACACTCACAATGCCAATGTGGCTAGGAAGATTGTCGATATTGGACACTGTATCATGAAAGGATTCACATCTACATCAACAGAGGTCACTGTGCCCCTGTACTGTTCCCTTATCAGACCCATAATCTAGTACAATGACTCATATGGGATGTACCGTACGTGACACCTGCAGCAGTTCAGAAGACCTCAAAGATACCCCACCAAAAGGATAAAGGGTGTCAAATATATGTCATATGCTGCCTGGCTGTAGACACCCCAGCTGAATGCAGTCACAGACTGCCTACACAGAGGCATTGTATGTCTGTTGTACAAGGCCATGTCCAACACAGGAGTAATGGACATGCTCCACCATAGGAAATCAAAGCCATTAAAGCTGTGAGAGTGACAGATGTCAGCCTCAACACATAATGAAATAGGATGTGCTGGAGGGACAGATACATAACCCAGAGGCTCCCCACACCCAGAAACAGGATCCCAATCCATGTTAGGCAGAGCCCCTCACTGACACCCTTCAACAGGAATATTGCCAAGTGGATGGATGATCGTACATGTATACTGGGGGACTTCACTGTGTCATGACCAGACAGAGGCACAGTAAAGAAAGTCATAAATGACCATAATAGTCACATAGCAAGGGGTGGCGAAAGACACACACACTCTGGCTTGGCTTACTAATGCCCTAGGGTGGATAGTCTAGTATGAACCCATGAACGTATGAAGATACAAATTGTACAGGACACTAAGGATAATCACAGGGCTTACTTAACTGATGGTAGGAACCATGTTGGGAATCCACAGATATGCTCTGAATCACACAAATATTACAAACAACATACCAAACACACACACATATTACTAACATACAACCTGACAGGTGCAGTGCAAACCCCCCCCCCCCCACAGAATGCAAAATATCTATCCCAGCAGACTGCTGGTCCCCTGACATTGCAGATGCTGAGGTAACAGCCATCATCTGCAAAGCAAAACACACAGCAGCAAAGGTATGTGATGGTGTCCTGGGCTGAGGCCAACATGGACTCCAAGAATAATGGAATGCCAAATCACACTACTGCCCAATATCAGCCTTACCACAGGATATGTACCCAAAGAGCAGTGTACAACAACAGTGGTCCTTCACAACAAAGGTGCTGCCTGAATGGATACTGCAAACTACCACCCCAGGATCCTGACAAGCTTGGTCTGCACAGCTATGGAAAGGATCAGTATGTACGGCAGACATAAAGCTATTGTGGACCTACTGATACTGGACCCTACACAGTGTGGCTGTCGTAACTGCAGATCCTGCCCCTAAACATGTTTGACCCATTTGAAGCAGTCATTAAGGTCATTGATGAGGGCAATGTGGTCCACACAGAGTAGCTGGACCGTGCATATGCTTCTAGACAATACTCTATGAGTTCAGTATGGATATGTTCACCAGCTTAAATATATACCCCTATGTCAGTAGAGGGGTTGCAAACCAGACCAAGGACAGAACTGACATGGTCAGACATGCTGCATCCATGTCAGACTACAAAGCAGATATGAGTGGCATCCCAGAAGGCTTGGTCCTGGCCCCCCCATTCTGTATATATGTCCCATAGGAATAGGCCAACATGGAAGGACTGTGACTGAACATGTATGCAGAGGAGTACAAACAGCCCACCATATCCGACCCCCAGCTGACACTAGCAACCCACAAAAGGGCCACCTACAAACAGACAACTGGAGCCATAGCCATGTCAGCAAGCTAATTGCAGAACTGTGTATAGACAACCACCGTGGATATACAGTAAGTGCCCACAAATTACCACACAGGTGTTAACCCATTACGTACCTAACATGTAATGAGAGACCTGGGGACACAAGGTGATAGATATCCTGCACTGGACAAACATGTGGCTGTAGTGTTCAGAAACATACCATATACCCACCCAATCATGAAGGTTGTCAGATGTAGATAAGGGGAGGTCACTGTGGCTCTGCAGTCATCCTTCATCAGCGTCAAAATTGACTACAATAGCCCCTGCGGGATATAACTCAGCAGACACCTCCATCAACTGTAAAGTCCACAACAGTACCCCACCAGGAGTAGCAAAGAGCATGAACAGATGCCATGTGTTGCCTGAGTAAACAAACTGCAGCCCCACACACTGCCATACTGCCCAGCTACAGGCAAGCTGTGCCTGATGTATGAAGCCATGTCCAACCTGGAATCAATGAACATGCTGCACCTTGTACAATCTGAATGGCAGTGAGCTATGCACATGAGAGACCTGAACCCCAGCACTAACATACATAGGACAAGCTGTACAGAATGATCCATAACACAGAAGGCACCCCCACTCTTGAGTAAACTCCCAGTACAGGTTAGCCAGAGAGTCACCTATCGACACCCCTCAAGAGGAATCCCGATGAGTGGATGGGAGATGGTAGGTTATCCCTGGGTATCACTGTTATGTCAGAGGTAGACGGAGGCACAGTATACCAACCATGACATATGTCATGGCAAACTCCAGTTACAATGTGTGTCGAAGGACAAACACACCCTGTGACTAGCATCAGAAATGGCCTAGGGAACATTACTAGTGTTTGCCAATGTCCACCTATGTTGTGGAATACACTACCAATGTTGGACGAGCCTGGTGTAGGTAGTCCATATCTGAACATAATGCAACATGGTCATATGTGCACAACTGGCCCCTACACAGTCTGTTGTGCTCACTATGAAGATGTCAAGCAGTGATAGGACTAAAGCCCAGGATACTGTCCACCACAGTGAAAGTACTGAACCAGTACACTATACGGTACTACAGTGTTAGGTCATTATGAAAGTATGTTGACAACTGTCTGCAAAGTATCCCATGCAATCCCTGCAGGCACAGTATAATCCCTGTTGTGGCAGACATGAAGCAGTTGGCCAGTTAGTACACAACATGACACCCAACACACAACCATAAACGTGAGATATTGTTGAAGTTCATACACACCCAAATATGTGGTGGACTTCAGAGTGCAACATATGGAAAGCTCACACTGGGCATGCTTGCACACTTTGATAAATGAGGCATATGTCAGACAACATGCCATGGAAAGGCTGAACTGGGCATGCTCACACACTTAGGCCATATCTCCATTTAGCAGTTGGCCACACATATCTGGTATTTGTACGTGTCATTCCAGGAACCAACCACAACACCGCAATCTGCCCAGTGCACACAGTAAATGACTACAGAGACATAAGTGATATAGTGGATCGCCTTCATATGCAAATATCTTCCACAGATACACAAGTTGGTTATAGGAACAGGGAATGCTATGGCAATAAATACCTGCAAACAGTAGAACAGCACAACAAATATTGTGCATCTGACAATGGAACATATGGGTGTAGAGGTCAATACTAGGCTTGTTGCCCTAGGGAATGACAGCTCAGCCAGAGTGTGCTTGGCATCTGCATCCCCAGTACAGTAGGCTACTGTGCCACTGTAAAGTAGGTCACATAAGGCAACGTGTGAGGCTAGTGAGCTGTGCCTCTGTCAAGCAAGGGCACAGTGGAGATCCCAGGGTTTGAATGTGCTAAGCCACAGCCATGTTGTTGGTGTGTGCTGGAAAAGGGTTGCTGAGGATCTCTAACAGTAAGTGGCCATCAATAACAGACTGAGGGGAGCCCTATCTGCATTGTCTGGACAATTCCACTGTCAACACTGTGTTGTGATGATTATGTGGGAATGAAGTGTCGTGCCAGAACTGTTCACAGATGTCCTCCCTCTGTGGGCTACAGCTCTGCAATGTATTAGCTCACTCTGTCTGTTGGACGGCTCATATATGGCTGGTGTACACCTGACAGGTGTCTTGTTGTGGAGCAGTCATGGGTATATGTGGGATAGCATGATCAATGCAAACCATACACATGCTCATAGAATGCAATTGTCAAGGATTATGCTGAGTGGCCAGTATAGTCCCCCAGCATGGGTCCTTTGAAGTCGTCCACCCCAGTCCTCACAAGTGTAGAGTCTGCTTGTGCTAAATACAGTTTGTGTGCAGTGACAACCTTGCCTGGGGGTGGGGATGGGATATGGATGTCCAGGGAAAGGTGGGTATGGTCATATATCAACAATGGTGGTCTACCTCTGGTGTGGAACAGTGAGTACCCATATTACAGATGGACAGGTGCAATATGTATTCCCCCATGTGGCTGTGGTGTGTGGTTCTGCCATAGCACATGGACCCACAAATAGTAGTGGCTGTAGGGTAAAGTGGTAGAGGCCTGAGTAGTTCTCACACACAATATGCCTGTACCTGATGTTAACAACTGGAATGGTGTATGTGAACACCTGCATATCTTGGCACTGTTCCCAGGGAAGCTAAGTGTGTGTCCTGGATGTGGTTGTGGTGTTCTGGACTGGTTGTGTTGTGTGTTACAGGTCCTGTGGTCATGAAGCATGGTATAGAACATAACCTGCCAGTGCGATGTGCATATCTGACCCTGACGTAGGTGGCTGCAAATGCATATATATGCTATTCCCCACCTGACAGGTAGTACTAGATGTACATACTTCTGTAGAAATAAAGATGTCAGCACCCTATAAATACTGCAGGTGCAGACCAGATGCCCAGTAACTTGGTTAGTATGCTCTGCTAATGCGTCTCCCTCAAGTGTCATAATGTAGGTAGTCAGGAGTTTGAACCATGCAATTACTCAGTGTGTGTGTGTGTGTGTGTGTGTGTGTGGGTGAGCGAGGTTGATGTGTGTGCAAGTCTGTGTGAGGGAGATGTCCCTTTTGCAACTGTGAAAGCACTCTACAGGATGCACATTCCCCTATTTTAGCACGGATGATGTCAGCCCCCTATAAGTACAGCAGGAGAAGGGAAACCTCCCAGTACTGTGAAAGCACTCTACAGGATGCACATTCCCCTATCTCAGCACGGATGATGTCAGCACTCTATAAGTACAGCAGGAGAAGGGAAACCTCCCAGTAATTCGAATAGTGCGCTCTGCTAATGCGTCTGTCATTAGTGTCATAACATAGTTAAGTAGGGATTTGAATCCTGCAACTGCCCAGTGTGTGTGGAGGGGGGTTAGTGTGTGTGCAAGTCTGTGTGAGGGAGATGTCCCTTTTGGCATCTGTAAAATCACTCTACAGGATGCATATTCCCCTATCTCAGCACGGGTGATGTCAGCACCCTATAAGTACAGCAGGAGAAGGGAAACCTCCAAGTAATTTGAATAGCACGCTCCGCTAATGCGTCTGTCATGAGTGTCATAACATAGTTAGGTATGGGTTTAAATCTTGCAACTGCTCAGTGTGTGTGGAGGGGGGTTAGTGTGTGTGCAAGTCTGTGTGAGAGAGATGTCCCTTTTGGCAACTGTGAAAGCACTCTACAGGATGCACATTCCCCTATCTCAGCACGGATGATGTCAGCACCCTATATGTACAGCAGGAGAAGAGAAACCTCCCAGTAATTTGAATAGCGCACTTTGCTAAAGCGTCTCTCTGAAGTGTCATAATATAGTTAGGTAGGAGTTTGAAACCTGCAAGTGTGTGTGTTTGGATGTGGGGAGTTTGTGTGTGTGCAATTCTGTATGAAAAACATGTGCTTTTTTGCAATCAGGAGATCACACTACATGATGCACATTACCCTTTCCAAACAGTGATGATGTCAGCACCCTATACATACAGCTGGAGAAGCGACACCTACCAGTAATCCGAATAGCGCAGTCTGCTATAGCGTCACTCTCAAGTGCCATAACATAGTTAGGTAGGGATTTGAAACCTGCAAATGGCAAGTGTGTGTGTGTTTGGATGTGGGGAGTTTGTGTGTGTGCAATTCTGTATGAAAAACTTGTTAGTTTTGGCAATCAGGAGATCACACTGCCTGATGCACATTACCCTTTCAAAACACTGATGATGTCAGCACCCTATAAGTACAGCCAGAGAAGAGGAACCTCCTAGTAATCCGAATAGTGCGCTTCGCTAATGCGTCTTTCTCACGTGTCGTGACTTAGTTAGGTAGGGGGTATGAATCTTGCAAATGGCAAGTGTGTGGGGGTAGTAGGGTGTGTGTAAATGCAAGTGTGACAGAATAGATCCCTTTGGCAAATACTACAATACACCAGATGCTACATATTCCCCCAGTAAACACAAGGGATGTCACCACACTATCAGCACAGCCAAACAGGGTTAGCTGGCCAGTAATGCCAATAGTGCGCTCTGCTACTGGGTCTATTACTATTGTCAGAGTATAGATAGGTATGTTTTGGTAACCCACAACTGCCACGTGTGGTTGTGTCACACATTATGACCTTGTGTGAGGCTTTGTGCATAGCAATGCATGCCATTGCCTAAACCAGCAATGGCAATGCACACATGATGTATGTGTGTGACATATACACATAAATACCTGTGACCTGCAGTAGTTACCATGTCTGACACATGCCTCGAGTGGATAAATGGTATTTGCAATGCATAACAATATGACTGTGTCTTACTGTGCAGGGGCCGCATGTGGTATGTGCTATACAGTGTGGGTGTATATGGTAAAATACCTACAGTAGGGGATACACATCTGGTCTGGGACATATAGTCTACATGTAGTCGATGTACAGGTGCTGCATGTTCCCACCTGTTGTGGGAGTGGTAACATGTCATTCCACTGCAATTCAGTGACCACATGCTGGGAACCCTTCAACTAGTGTGTTGTAGCTACAGTAATGCTCATGCACAATGTTTGGCTGGATGCAGTCCAGCCATATAAAGACAGTTCTTGAGACTGTCATATTGCCAGTGTTGTTATGGAGGATAGGTGGGTGTCCTGTGTATGTGAGGGTTGTGTGTTCCAGGCTATGAAACAGACGGCAGTCTGACACACTGTTAGCTGCACATGAATAGGCCCTGATGCTTTGTGCTGTGCCAACAACCTGGAGGTGTGTGTATCTGTGGTGCCTTGGGAGACCACTCCCCTGTCCATGTGTGTTACATGTGTAGGGATGACAGGCATGGTATGAGGTATAACCTGGCAGAGATGGGTTGCACCTGTGAGCCATGAATCAGGACTCTGGTACTGCACAGACATTGCAGTTCACCGTGCTGAGGACAGTGTCCAGTGCATGCATCTTGCGGTGTACACTGCTGGTGTTGTGTAGCATCACTGTTAGTGTCCTATCCTGTGTGATACCCGCGGAGGTGGCTATGTAATCCGTGTCCTGCAGCATAAGGCAGTATGTGTGTATCAAGGGGCTTTGCCGATATACATTGGGCCATGGGTGTCACGTGCAAGCTGCCCCTCGCACATCATTGTGGCTTCCCTAGCATGTAAGCACATGTTGATAGCCAGTGGATACCCTATGAATGACATTGGAGACTGAGCAGAATGTAGACATAGAACACCCTTCCTACATATAGTGGTAGCATACCTGGTTCGGGTATGATGGCAACCAAGATCAGGCTCATACTGGCCAGTGCCACATGCTGAGAGATCCCTTCTATGTTCCCTATCATGTAGTCCAGGGAGGTATGTCTCAGGTCATCCATAGTGGCATGGTCAATGACTGAGTCATATGTGTCCATGCCTCTGACTGACCTGTATGCATGTGTTTTGTGGTGGACCATAGTGCCACAGAGGCATATCACTGTGTCCTTCACCATGTACAGCCTGTTGAGCGGGACCCCACTGCAGCGGCCAAGAGAGGTACCTGACACATTTGTAGCAGGTGTGTTGTGTAGCCCTACAGGTTGTGAGTGTGTGGCACACGGGATGTGTGTGTGCCATGTATGGCATGTTCTCTGTTCCAACGTAACATATGCCTGTGTGCCAGCTGCGGAGGTGTGTGATGCTCAGGCAGGATGCTATTCTGAGTCTCCAAGTATGCCCCAGTGTGTTCAGCTTGCTGTCAGTGCATGTCTATGTCTGACTGGTATTGTAGTCACTGTAGCATGACGTGCCACCTGACAGGGTATGGCATTCCTGGGTTTAGAGTGCTCAGTCCCCAGAATGGCTATGTGGTGGCATCCCACACATGTGTTGTACATTCCTGGCCAAGGGTGATGGTTGACTGCATACATGTGGCAGCTGTGACATTGCCAGATGACTCACATAAACCACAACTGGACCACAGAGGTGATTCACAGGTTACCTTTGCACATGCTACCCTAGTAGTGTGCTTGCCATGGTGAGTACCAACACATAGGGCCAATGGGGAACAACATACTGAAGGTGTGTATGTGTGGGTGTACTGCTACTGTTTCATAGCACTGGCATATATGACTGCACACGTGGGTAAATGCCAGGTAAGACATGTGCAATGTGTCACAGGCAACGTACATGCGAACAGGACAGACAATGACGTTCTGTCATGTGTAAACTTGACATACGTATAAATGCGCTATGCAGATGTCACTAGGAGTCCACAGAAGCACTGTAACTCTGCATTGCAGGTGGAAGCAGTGTTCCAGGGAACCCCAAGCGAACATGCATGCAAACAAAGCTACAGTAAGCAGGGCTGGAAGTAGTCCATTGTACAACAAAGAAGAGGTAATACTAACAGTAGGTAACAGTGCAAATATGTAGGCACTATCAACATGTACCCAGGAATGCACAGCGCAGATGCCCATGGTAGAACTGATATTATGTCATAGTTAATTGTGATTTGGATTACATTGGTACTGCACACATATCAACATGCGCAAACATCCACATTGCATAGTCATTGTGGGCAACTTGCCACCATTACTGTACATGTCCATCATTGCGTATCACTACTTGCATTAGCTACCCCCCTGTGCTACCCATGTATCTGGCTATCTGTTGACATCCTTACCACCGGTATGCAACAATGTGCAGCTGTTACACTTTGGTACGTACTATGGGTGCAGATAACAATTCAGGACAGTCATACGGTTACTGCATCAGGCATGCTGGGATATACACACAGTCATATCAGCACACTGTACTGTTACCAACCTGATATTACTAATACACTTCTTTGTAGTCACCCTGTGCATCAGCAACGTGTTTACCTGTTCCTGCACTGATGTTGGAGATTGCAGGAGGTGGCAGAGTTTCATCATATGCACAGGGTGTGAATTAGGTATGCCTGAGTCTGCCACTGATACCACCAATTGACATGTGTGTGTATGTGTGTTGGTGAGGGACAGCAGTACAGGGTGGGGCACTGTTGGTGCAGTGTGTGCATGAATGTGTTAGCCCTAGGTGTTAACATTTTGCATGTGTGTATGCACGCACACAGTTCCATCTCATGGCTGCCATATACAGGGGTTTGTGGACAGCCACAGACTGCACCTGGCAGGTCATACAGATCAGTGTCTGTGGGCACAGACACGGTACCTGTGCCTGGTAGGGGTGCTACGGACCGTATCCGGTACTAAGCCAGACTGGGTACTGTCATCAGAAGCAGGTGTATGTTGACTGGACACAGGTCCCTGTTGGGACTGTCCAGAGCCACGTGCACATGGTCTGCTGGGGCATTCCGATGACAGCACAGACCCAGCATTGCTGGGGCTGCTGCTGGCACTAAGGGGGCGTGTGCGGGCCTGTTGCTTCCGTGCCGACTGCCAGCTGCTGCTGTTGCTGGCATACAGCCACGTCAACACCGCAACCGCCCACCATTGCCCTGGCACATGGACATTTGGTTGTGGAACTGCTGTAATATGTCCCCACAATGTCTGTCTATGACATCGGTGAAATTACGGATAGCATCCGCGATGTCACACATACTGTCAGTCATGGCTGTGCGACATGCTCTCAGCTCCCTCAGACCCTGTCTGGTGTACCTTTCCATATGCGACTGTGCCTGCATGACAGCCCAAAACATAGCTGAGGTTGACAGACCTCTTTGGGCACGTCTGCCAGAGGCAGTACGCCCACTGATGCTCCCACGAGATCCCATGGGCAACTGTCTGCATGGTACCATCGCAGGACCCTGCCCATGTCTGCTGTGTGGGGAAGCAAGTGCCACAGATACCACATTACCCTGGTCAATGCCCACTGTATCCTGTCCATCACCTAGGGACAATGGTGACAAAGGCTGTACTGGCAGGATGACTGTGCGCAATGATGGGGTTGACAGCCGTGCACTGTCAATTGGCTGACCAATGGTGGACCCTGACACACCTTCCTGTGCCATTACACAGATATCATCATTACCAGTACCTGTGGCACCAGATTCAGGTTCCCTGCTGCAGGACACCAGAGCAGCACCAGAACCTGTGGGAGGAAGACAGGAAACACAGTTTACAGTGTCCACACAATGTTAACAGTGATGCACTTATGCACACATGCATACGTGGACACATGCACACATGCACACAGGCACACATGCACACATGCACACAGGCACACATGCACACATGCACAAGTGGACACGTGCACACATGCACACATGCACTCGTGGACACATGCACACATGCACACATGCACATATGGACACAGGCACACATGCACACATGCACACATGCACACATGCACATGTGGACACAGGCACACATGCACACATGCAGACATGCACACGTGGACACAGGCACACATGCACACATGCACACCCCACAGTATACACACAGAGCACTACTGAGTTACACTATTATTACTAGCACTATCAGGACTATTATAGGTATTGTTAAACACACTCACCAGCATGGATGGCCTGCCTTGCTGTAACACCGGAGGGACCTGCAGAAATGAGGAGATTAATGTCAGTGGGCACAACTGTGCCATTGATACTGCATATGATACAGTGCAGTAGTACACCAGTTGCCTTTCACATGTCAGCTGCTGATATTGCCAATATCACACCTGCACAATTACATACTATGTTGACATCTACATACCACAGACACACCTTACACATGCATAAACTAACAGTGTACAGAACAGTCAAGTGTACATATGGCATATTACCTGCACGCTCCATGTCGTGCTGCTGTGTGGATCCAGCCGCCATCATGATGCAGGTGTATTGCTGTTGCTGTTCTGGGGCTGGAGCCACAACACTTAGGAGTAGCCTCTCCAGTCTGTTGAGGGAGGATGTGTGGCCACCCCACCTCCTGTGGCAACCTGTTGCCTGTGGATATCCGACGCATGCTGACGGACTTTTCTAATTAAATCACTGCAGTGATGTCGTACCTGCTCATATGTCCTATTATGCGTGCCAATGTCATTTACCCTATGGACAAGGTCTTGCCACAGTGCAGCCCTCTCCTGCTGATTCTGGCTGGTGCGGGAAAACAGTATGTCATAATCCCGCACCAGGCTCTGGTGTATCTCCTCATCTTCCGCTGCAGAGTAGGCGGGATTACGCTGACGCGCCATCTCCCTGGAAGAGAACACAAACAGGATATCAGCAGACTATGTCAGCAATATATGGCACACATACTATACATGATACTCAAGTGTAGTGATATACTACTACTCCCATATGTTGCATGTGTGTGTCTCGTGGTGTATACACAAGTACATGGCCAGATATCAGTGCTCAGCCAACACCTGTGCAACAATACCTGACACATTCCATACAACATAGTAGCATGCCCCATCGGTCAGCACACTGCTGCAGGTCCAATGCACAACCTCACTCTGGGGGTTCATACCAAGGTACTGTATGTGGAACGCCATCCACTAGTGTGATCTGGACACAGGTTACTCGGCCTGGATATACATATCCCACCACCACCAGCACAGTAGACTACTGTGATATGTATGTGATTAGACAGTTATTCACTTGTTAGGACTGAGATGGTATCCATGCAGCCCATTGGGCCAGTGGAAGCCACAACCCACACTGCTGACCCCTTTGCGAATGCTTACCACGGACATCCCACAGATTGCATGGAACTTGCACCCACATTTCTAACCCAGACCCTATGCACTAAGGTTAGGCATCCTGTCCGGTGGACCCCAGCCAGAGGCAGATTGTATAACAATAGCAGGAGGCTACTGCAGGACAGAGCAGATTCACATTAAGGGAAGGCATCTGTGGTCAGCACTGGTAATACGCTACGGTCTCTCATAACAACGGCTACAGCCTACTCTGGGAGGGAAATGGCCACAAACACTATAGATAACCACAAGGCCTTCTTCAGTTATGTTACACATATGGACCAAACGCCTCAGATATGTTCTGAGTTAATACACACCTACTTAACATTCACCGAACACACAGATATTGGCAACATTCTTGCAGACAGGTTCAGTGCATGTATCCCCCCTCCTTTTCCCCCACAAGTAGAAATACTTATCACAGCTGAATGTAACCTCCCTATCATCTCACATGTCCAGGTGAGGGCCGCCCTCAGCAAAGCAGAACACACAGCATTACTGTGACATGATGGTATCCCTGGATGTGTGCTACGTGCACTCCAAGAGGACATACAACCGCATATAAGACTGATATTTAACCTTGGCCGTACTACAGGATATGTACCTGAACACTGGCATACAGCAACAGTGGTCCCACACCACTAAGGAGGCACCTCTACTGACCCTGGGAACTACCTCATCATAAGCATAACCAGCCTGGTCTGCTAAGCTATGGAATTATTCAGTATGGGACGCATACACAGCGATATTGGGTACCTGCAGACACTTGTTCCCGGCCAGTTTGCCTTTGTGATGGGCTGATCCTGCATTTTGAACCTAGTTGACCTTTCAAAACAGTCACTACAGCCATTGATGAGGGCAACGCACAGAAAATTGCTGCCAGGATCATGGCCTAACACTGACTGACATGTAATGTATAGTCATCCCCTTTTGGTGGAACTACGTGCACACAACATATCACATGGACATACCTATAGATACAGACTTATGACACATTTGGAGGGTTCACAGTATGCAGACTATTAACCTGCTACTTTACATTACCTGTGTTTGTCGCAGCTGGTTGCCTTACCACTACGTCTGCTTCCTGCTGCTGCTGGCACGGCTTGCTACTGTCACTGCTGACAGCTTAGACTCAGTGTGTAGCGTGTGTTTTTTATTTTTTATTTTTCTCTCACTCTCTGTCTCTGTCTCTGTCTGTCTCTCTCCCTCTGTCTGACTCCAGACAGTGCAATGAATGTATTGCATGTGTGGAGTGTTAGTACAGGATGCTTTTGTATGTATCTGCATAGGTCCATGTGATGGCCTCTGCTCAAATTGTAAGCCAGCATTTGCTAATTGCATGCAGCCAGTTGTGTACTGATTGCAGTTCTCACTGTGATTTCAGGACAGCGCTATAAAAGGGTATGTGAGATAGGCATTGCCCTTTCAGATTGTAAGGGCGGGGACCGTGCTGGTATGCTGTGGACACTGTTCTGTGAGAGTAAAGGTTAGTATCTCTCTCATGATTCAGGCTGTGTTGTAGATTCACATTTCTCCATTCCTCTCTCTTGTTCCCTGTAGTAAGTGTGTATGCACAATGACACCTACAGCTATATATATATATATATATATATATATATATATATATATATATATATATATATATATATATATATATATAATATGTGTAAATATACATACATTTATATATGTACATTAACTGACATTATTACCTACTAGCTATCAACCAGCATGGCTGTATCTGTTCACACACTACTATTATGGAAATCCACTAGTTTTGACAGTAATTCTAAATGACATGCTTTGTGTACTACACATCCTATATTCCCTTTACATTCATTCCTACTATTACATGATATATTTATTTTAGCACAATGTTCTTGTATAAGAGTCATGGCTTAGTGGTAGATCATGTAGACGACTGTTTCCAAGGTCCTGGGTTTGGGACTGACAGTGGGATTTTATTTTGCTTTTGAACTGACTACAGGACCTGTCAATCAGAGTGACTAAGGCACTTTTAAGCAGTTGTAACCGGGTTAGCGCATGCGCACTGGAGTTCAGCTCCGCCCACACATGCGCACACCCACTTACAACCGCTTAACAGTGCTTACTCTTGCGCACACCCGCACTATTTTCTTTGAAAGAAATGAAAATGGGGAGACAGGAAAGTGGTGAAAAAGGGGTCACAAAGAGGGTAAGACAGTAGGGAAACAAGCTTAGGATTTGCAGGAGGGATGTAGGTAAGGCCCATAGCTGCCCATTTCTTCATCAGCAACAGCTGTGCATATGTATCTAATTTGGTGTGACATTTGAAACCTTCCACCCCTGAGAGAGGTGTCAGGACAACAATAATACTTGTTGTGCAGCCAATTGTAATTGATAGTTTCCATGTCCAGCAGACATGTGTGCAGAATGGGCAGCTATGTATGGGGCATAATTTTGTTGTGGGTACAGAGTGCCCTTTTTTTTTTTCAGGTGAGAGTGGTATGTCAGGTGAAGGAAGTTGGTATAGCTGGGGAGGTAGGTTGGGTAGGTCAACAGACAAGACAAGCAAGACGCATACAGGGACGGTGTATGACACGTGTGGGGGGGTTACACAATAGACGGGGACGGAGGTTTGTATATCCAGAGCCCATGAGCCCACAGATGGCAACAGTGGAACTGATATCCCCACCCATGGCAGTTGCCACTGTTCCTTCACTGCCCAGGACAAGGCTGTGCTGGGGGCTGTGTAGGCCGGGCAACAGACATGCCCATAAGTTGTGCCTCAAGCTGGAGTAGGGGGCCAAGAACAGAGTCCTGGATCTCCCTAAGCACCACAGTCTGGACGCTACGGAGGGTGAGTGGTGGTTCCCCTCCGGCCACACTTGCAGAGGGGGGACGAGCCCCATCCCCTGCAACGCTTCCACCCACAGGTGGCACAGGTCCACTGGAGGATGGTCCAGACTGGGCACTAGTGCCAGGTGCACTCGCCGGCTGAGGTGGGAGAGGTGAGTCCGCTGGAACCCGCCTTCCCTGTCGTCCTATGTTTTGCATTATGTCATGACAGTTTGGGTTAGTAACATATAATACCATTCACAATTAGTTGTAACAGCATGCATTAGTATTCCCATTAATCAAACACCCAGATATTCACACCATTGAACAGCGAGCATAACACATGCATAATTTGAACAGCAATACACAGTCCAACAACATGCAGGGTTGATTGATGGCAACAGGCCATCAGGTTTGGATGTATGAACAGGGCAGATGCATCAACGGACATGCAGATATTTATGACCCAACAGGACAAATGTCCAGGGGTGTTAATTGTGATTGCACATACCATTTTCACGTGGAATGGGTTATATGTGGTTATAGGGTGGGGTGAAGAAAATAATATTAACACCTTTGCATACCATTACATATGCTGTACATTTCTAATAGCTGCACATATATACACACTACTGTTCTAACTACAGTTTCCTATATGATAACAACTTCAATTTGGTGATAGGACTGTTACTGCTGCATCAATATACATTTTATTGTTCTTCATACACATTCATATCTGGCTTTGTTCAGCTACATCATCCTGCTACATTTGCTTTATATAGCTATAGACAACTGTGGATGTTTGGTATGTCAGACAATCATACTATCTGCATATTGCAGACTGAGAGCAACATATCCAGATTTTGGGATACACATTCCAGCTGCAGCAACACTTTGAACAGATTTCGCTGTTTGGTTTTGCTTCTCACATGCATTTCATTCTGTACTGACTGCAGTATACTTTATTCAGGGGTTATTACTACTTTATTGGTGGATTCATAACACTTTCTCACACTTTCTCATTTGTTTTTATTTTACTATTCAGGATGGTACTTACTTCTAGGCTTTATTGACATGTTTTACCTGTAGTTATTACAATCCTTTCCAGCAGTCTCACTTCTGTCATGTTTCAGTATTTCAACAGGGGTATATTTCACACATGTGATTTGCTCATCTTCTGCAGCTGTACTTTTCAGCCTGCTGCAAGTTGTGTACTATTATATTACAGGTGGGGCATCTTTATTTCAGACTTTATTTCAGACATTTTCATTTTTCTGTTTGGATTACAGACTGCAACACACTTTTGTAATCAAGCAATACTTGCAAACACTCTTACACTTGTTACTTGCACATTCTATTACTTAGTGACTACACTGCACTCTTTTGCTAACTGTCATACTTTTATATTTCTTTACAGTTTCTGGGAGAGGATTACTGACCTGCCTGGTGGCGCAACCGCACCAGCCTATCGCCATAGGCTCTGCGGTTCGCAGAATGGACACCTGCAGCTGTAATATAAATGAAGTAATATTGGAATACACATCTCCATAATATCAGCTAGTTTAATTTCTTACATACATAATTACATGTAACTTAGTAGTGGGGCGTTGGGCATTTGCCGGGCCTCCAGGATCCAAAGGTTCAATTGGTCCTGCTTGCGTCTCTTCAGGTCCGCATGGTGGTGACGAACCTGCTCACCAGTCCTTGAAATCCCTGTGGCACTGGTGAGATCATGAGCCAACCGGTCCCACGCCTCAGCCCTATATGCTCCCCACAGGACCTGGCCCTGCATGAGTTGGGCCTCATGATTGTGGACTAGGAGCCAGACCATGTATCTGGACTCCTCAACGCCCCACCTATGTGCTCGAAAGCAACTACCCTCACCTACTCCTGTCATTCTGGCTGCAAGTCAGTTCTACAATCGTTTATTCTGTGTATTCCTGCCTATGGGGCTTATATATGCCATTTTTCCTGCACATATCTGTGACTGGCCATTTTGGAATTTTATCAACTTCACAAAACCTGCTTTGTCATGCTCCACTTTGAATCCATTCCTATATATTTGCTATTACTGCATTTATAGGTGCTGCTGTCATGGCTTAGTGGTTCAGTACCTTGACTATGGTGCATAGTATCCTGGGTTCGAACTTGGCCACTGCTTTTTATTTTTTATGACTGTCTAGACAGGCTGAGGGGTGTGTCTGTGTAAAGGCAGTTTTGATACGGCTTGCTCAACGTTGCCCGTCGGTTAGCTTGTTGGCGCGGTGCGCAGCTCCGTGCAAATGGGGTACACTGGTTTACACCTCATTTGGCTATCAGCACGCATATTACGGTCACAGCTAGGGGCAGACAGTTTCAGTGTGTTAAACCACTGCTCACCTACGGGCACTCATTTTGCACCTGTTGAACCACTGCTCACCTCTGGGCACTCATTTTGCACCTGTTAAACCACTGCTCACCTACGGGCAGATGCACTCACCTTGTTAAACTATAGCTCAGCTATAGGCACATCTGGCATTTTTTATTATTTTGTTATCTCACATTTCTTCAAAATAAATGGATTATTTCATTACATTTTACATGAACTATGATTTTATATGTTCTTTATTTGAAGATCAACGTTTTCGCCTCCGCTATGCGGAAGCTTCCTCAGAAAGGCAAACAGTAAAAGTTAAAAAACACAAGTTTTTAAAGTCAGTGAACCCATGATGTCACTTCCTTGGATACTTTGTAACCAAGGTGGTCAATAAAGAAAAAAAGTGTCGCTAAAATAAGGCAATTGCAATGTGTTTTATATACAAAGTATTACCTTAACTAATAAAACAAGTTACTATAAAAGTAAAAATTTTTTTTAAAACATAACATTTCATTTCCATGAATATATAAGAAAAGTGTATAAAAATAATCTAGAAATCACACTAACACTCTGCATTAAAAATATGGTGGCCAATTCAAAGTGTGAAGGAGAAAGAGAATTACTGAAGTGTATTCATATCATCTCATATAACTTTTATATCTTAAGATAGAAGAGATATTGCAGCTTTCATTTAGGCCAGGATATGAGTAAGCATCCAGGCCAATTTGCCACTCTAATTCCCTCATCTCTAAGACCAAAGGCTGGGGCCCACCTCTAACCCCCACAGTGACATGTTCAATCCCCATGAATTGAAAACTATGTCCCATGTTGTTCAAAATTGTCTTGTATTCACAGGAAACCAACTTATTGCAATGCCTTCTTACACTATTCTAGCAACCATCCACCTAATCAAAAAAGATCAATTGTCAAAGGCCAATTGGTAAGGGCTGTGCGCATGTGTAGTACACTTGAAGTATTTAACTTGGAATGTTCTTTCTTAAAAGACATGTTTTGTAACAGGGGTTATCCTGCTCCATTGATTGATGATCTGATCGAGGAGGTTTCTATGAAAAGAGATAATGGTTTTTATAAACCTCTACTATCAAGTGATTGTCAAGGGCTTACTTCTTCAAATGGAGCACCAATGGGTGACGTGCCTGTTGAATGCTTAGGGGTTAACACGAATATTAATGTTACTTACCCTGCACCTGATTTCAAGTCCAGTTTTGTTTTAACATTTTGCAGACATGTTGGTGCCATTTGGGCTATTATTAATAAGAACTGGTACTTCATCCACAACAACCCCACACTACTTCAAAAATTAGGCCCCTGTCCTTCTGTTGTGTACAGAAGAGGGAACAACCTGAAAGAATTATTGCAAAGATCTAGGCCATCTTTTTGGCCCACCAGACAAGCTGGAACAGCTTGCTGTGGATTTTGCAATAGATGTAAACATTTAAGGCTGGGTAGTTCCTTCACCATCAGGGACAGGAAATATATTATCAATTCAAAAATTAATTGCAATACTAAATCTGTGGTCTATGCTGCTTTTTGCGTCTGCTGTCCCTGTTTTTATATAGGGAAAACAGACCGCAAGTTCAGCGACCGCATTTACCAGCACCTTTACGCCATAAAAAACAAAAAGATGGACAATGCATTGTCTAAACATATTTTGAACAATACGGGACATAGTTTTCAATTCATGGGGATTGAACATGTCACTGTGGGAGTTAGAGGTGGGCCCCAGCCTCTGGTCTTAGAGATGAGGGAATTAGAGTGGCAAATTGGCCTGGATGCTTACTCATATCCCAGCCTAAATGAAAGCTGCAATATCTCTTCTATCTTAAGATATAAAAGTTATATGAGATGATATGAATATACTCTAGTAATTCTCTTTCTCCTTCACACTTTGAATTGGCCACCATAGTTTTAATGCAGAGTGTTAGTGTGACTTTCAGATTATTTTCACACACTTTTCTGATATATTCATGGAAATGAAATGTTATGTTTTAAAAAAATTTTTTACTTTTATAGTAACTTGTTTTATTAGTTAAGGTAATACTTTGTATATAAAACACATTGCAATTGCCTTATTTTAGCGACACTTTTTTTCTTTATTGACCACCTTGGTTACAAAGTATCCAAGGAAGTGACATCATGGGTTCACTGACTTTAAAAACTTGTGTTTTTTAACTTTTACTGTTTGCCTTTCTGAGGAAGCTTCCGCATAGCGGAGGCGAAAATGTTGATCTTCAAATAAAGAACGTTAAAATTCATCAGTGTTCTTTGGCTCCGTGGGACTGTATTTCGTTTGCAACTGTTTTTCCTCGTTTGGTGTTCACATGATTTTATATGTGTACATGTTTATCAGGGACTTGTTTCTTGCTTATTTTACTAAAAATAAAAATTGGTGTTGTGGGGGCTCAAACCATGAATGCCTGCTCTTCAGCTGACGTCTCTACTGCTACGCTATTGCTTCTTGGCTTACTTTGCATATTTAGTTCTCATATCCTTTTCCACTGACTGCTAACTGTGGCTAAGCTACTGGCATGCCCACACAAACGAGCACACTCACGGGCAAACATCTTTACGATTTAAAAAAATATATATAACATGTTAATTTATATATTTTATGTTCATAGTCTGTGGGGGCATGTGTTGTGTTGTGTTTATTCACATTTCCATGGCCTCTGTCGTGGGTGTTTACTTTGGGCAATTTTACTCTTCTGGGGGCATGTCCACTTGCAGGGCTCAGCCTACGGACATGCCCCCTACTGTCTTCCATGGACCGTGTTAGCCTTCGGTGTGATTCAGCATGCCCTCATGCATATGCATGACATGCTGACGTCACACCGTTTAACTGCAGCCTCCGTGTAAGCCATGTATCTCTTACACGGAGGCTTTGTGAATCCTGCCCAATGACTTTTAACTCTGATTCTTGCTTATTTCAAAGACTGCCCTCACTTAGAAGCATATAGTGCTATACCTAGCTAAAACCAATATATCGTATAAGTATAAAGAAGTACAACAGATGCTAGACTATTTCATGTGTTTGCTAACACTGCTTAATGAACAACAAAGGAAACTATATTGTTACATGTAAAACTACATGAGATAAAATTACATACAAGTAAAATATAAATGCAAGTTACTGTGTTAATGCACTACTTAAGTAAGCATGCACTGATTTGTTTTGAAAATAAACCAAAAAAAAAAACACAGGGTCAGTTCTGCAGAAGATTTTGATCTGGAAGTTAAACTGCCCAATATCACAGGCACTCTGAGCCTAGTTCAGTTGTGAAGAATAAAAAATAGTCAATTGAAAAAGACAGTTAAAAAAACATTTTTGCAGGAGTGCAAGCCCCCATGCACAGCCCACATGAAGGGTTGAATTTCACCCTGTTCCTCATATAGGTCTCAGCTTAGATTCATCAAGGGCAAGTCATGCTTACTCAACCTGGTAGATTTTTTTGAAAGGGTCACCAAAAATGGATGAAGGCAAAAGATTACACACCACATATCTTGATTTGGCCAAACCTTTTGATATAATTCCACATTTAGGCATTGTAGAAAAGGTAGATAAACTGGGTATTAACCCCTATGTCACACACTGGATTGCTAACTGGCTCACAGAAAGGCTGCAAGAAATCAAAATAATGGAAGTACCTCCAAAAACAAACCAGTCATCAGTGGAGTTCTTCAGGGTTCTGTGCTGAGACCTCTGCTGTTTGGCATCTATGTTTCTGATGTGAAAGCCAATACCAAAGGGCTATGGCTGACTAAATTTGCAGATGACTGCAAGCTAGGTGCAATCCTTGAATCCCTGAATAACTAAGCCATCCTGCAGGAAGGTATGTCCAAATAAATAACTGTTTCCAAAATTGTGGACTGAAACTAAATTTGGAAAGTCATATATCCCAGAGAACTATCACACTAATACTACACCCATAAGAGTTGACACAGTTATTCAGGATTTGGGAACTTGTGGACAGTGACGTAACGTTTGACCAACATGTGTACATTGTCATAAGAAAGTCCTTCTATATCACACAGCTTATAAATGAAGGGATTGTAGCTAGATGTAGGTATGCCATTGTGCTCCTTTACTCAACATCATTAGGCCAGTCATGAATGTAATGCCCCCTTTGGCTTGTATCTGTCCAGGCACATGCTTCAACTGGAGCACCCACAGAGAATCCTTACTTAGAGGATACAAGGTCTAAACAACATGCCCTGCAGGTACTGACTGAAAGCCCTGTCTCTGTACTGGGTATTCTACAGACTGCTAAGGAGTGACCTTTGTCTAGCATACAAGGCATCCTCTGTCCTGGTACTGAGTATTTACTACACATCAGCAAGTCAGATGGCATCAGAAATACTCAGTCTGTGGTTCTAAAACTCTTCTGCAACATCAACAGAATGGTTTGGAGGGACAGGTATATCTCACAGAGGATACTACTCATGTGGAACAGACTACACATCCACATAAAACAAAGTTTATCTCTGTCCATATTCAAGCATAACTTGGATCTAGGATAGGAAACAGAAATTTTACCCCTCCCCCCCAGACTGCACCCTATGCTACTGATAGACAAAGGCAGTTCCTAAATGCTTTATCCCATGCATGGGTTTCCCAGGATTATCTCTTATGATCCCAGTTATTCTCATTATGGGTACTAAATAATTATTGACCATGGGAATGGTAAGACCAGTCTGTAATTAAGTGGGATAAGTTATTTCTAGCGCAAGAAGGGAAACTGGCCAGGCTTGGAATGGCCCACAAGGGCAGTTAGTATAGTACTTACCTATGAACCATTATACTAGCTCAAATATCAAGTGGAACAATCATCTCTCTGTAAATACTTGCTACTCTTTATCCATAATAACGATATACTGAAATAGATCTAACAGATCAGTGCATTTGATTAGTGTGACAGTCCACATAAAAGGTTCAAATATAGCATTGAATGAGTATTTCCTCCATTACAGGATTATATGGCCATAGGAAAAACAAGGCAACTGAGTTGCAATACTATTCATACTTTGCTAGTACCCACCTTGATACTGTACCCCCTTCCCCTTTCTCAAGAAAACCAAAGTTGGTGAGTCATGTAATAAATTTATGGGTGCCCATCCAGTCATCTGATTTTAATCTTAAGGATTCTAGGGTATTACTTTGTTTAACTTCGAGGCAAAATCTGTTCCAGAGTTAGGATATGCACTGAGAAAAAGATTTGTATCTCCAGTGCATTTTATTTATGTGCTAGTGGAGATTTAAATCTCTACTTCAGGTATAGTGAAGCTATGCGAGTTGCAATGATATGGAAGCTCAAAGAGGATAGAGTCCCTAATGGCACAGAGTGTAAGGCATATTTCACTCAAGAACAGCCTATTGTATTCAACAAATTATGCAATTATTGCTGCATAAAGAGGTATGATAACTTTCCCCTGACTTGCATGATATGCCTTCAGATTTTAATTATGCTAAACAGAGGGATTTTAGGACTACCTTTGCTATGTAGTGGATGAAGGACTATAAATTATTGATCCAGTTTCCAGAATCCATATCGACCTAAGATTCAAGATCCCTGACAATATTACCAGTTGGAGTGGTATAATGGCTAAAATGTATATTGGTGGAGGGTGATTTTTCCATATGTGACAATACTATGCTTTTTCACATTAAATTTCAAACAATTTCTGTATATCAGTTATTTTGCAAGAGTTAGTTCCTCCTGTAATGAATCAGTATTCAACAGATAATTTAAAATAATGCCCAATTTGTAGATGTCTGCAGACTTAGTTAACCAAAAGTAATAATTCCAAAACTGAAGATTGGAGAAGTAGATGCCAAAAAGAAGGGTCTCAGTACTGAGCCCTCTGCCACATCACCAGTTATTTTCATATCTTTTTGAGGAACCCCTATATCTTTAATTAAGTGAGTTGTGTCTTTCAAGAAGTTGGCTATCCACCTCACTACTTACGGATATTCTTTTAATACACTTGGCTTATTCATGACATCTGCATGTAGTCTAGTGTTGAATGCCTTAGGCAACTTCTTACTTTGAAAGTAAAGTTAGTGCTATGCTACATTTATTGGCCAGTAGGTTTTTTATATTTTTAGCTTCACTGTAGGTAACTTTGTTTTGAATCAGCTCAGCACATTCCTGCTTTGTGCATTTGAGATTACGAACATAACTAAAAATGCCTTGTGATTGTTTTTGTCTTGGACAGCTATTAAAGCCTTATACTTGGCTTTGGTGGAGCTTATTAAGCTCATGAGTTGTTTGTTTTTTTCAGTGACAAGGGCTCTAATATCCTGGGACTTACCCTTCTTACTTTGATCAAAATCCTTTTCCTTTTATCATAAAACTTGTTGATATTATAGTTCCACCATGTGGGTTTGTTTCTGGGATTTGCCCTGCACTTGTTCCTACAGGGTAGGACTATATCTATGCTGGTATAGTATGTTGGTGTATGTTTCTTTATATTTCTAAAGTTAACTGTGTTTGGTAGGGTTATGAAGCTTGCCAATGTATCACTTAGGAGTAGGTAGTTAAAGACATTTCTAAAGGTACCTTGGGTGAAAAGGATCTCTGGTAACACTTTTATTTAAGAAGAGATTGCTTTATGGTCAGACCTAACAAGTGATGAAGATACTCAAAGGATGATGCAAGATGCTCCCATATGAGTACGGATATGAGTACGGACAAGATCCAAAATGTTATTCTTCATAGTGGGTACTCTGACTAATTGTTCCAAGGCATTTGTATTGACAAAATCCAGGAATCTCTGCTTGGGCATTAGTGGTGGTGTAAGTTTCCTAGTCTATAGTTGTATAGTTCAGATCACCTATGAAAAAGATATTGGGTTTAATGCTGAGTGATTCTAGTTCTTGTAGATAGGCATTTTGGCTTACTTTTTGTCATAGACAGAGCTCTTTAGCTAGCTCATATATGGTATGAGACCTTTTTGATGGTTATTTGGACATGAAGCTCTAGTGCATCAATTTGCTTTTCCAGCCTTAATGCGTGTCAATTTTGGATGTAGATTGAGACATCCCACCATTTTTTTGCTCCTGCACAATAACTGGTCTAAACATGTGAAAAGTGTTAAAGCCTGCACAGCTGGAGTACTCTCTGCTATTTTAAACTATGTCTCAGTAACTACACATATGTCAATGTGTTCCAGGATGAGAAGGGCTTGTAGGGAGTGAAGTTTCTTATTTAGGCTCCTAACATTGATTGGTAACACGTTCATATTTTCCTTTGCTTGTTTCATTATGCTGGTATTGCCTAAAAAAGGTACAGTGGGGTGAATAATGTCTTTGCCAATAATTAAAATCCTAGAGTGAACAGATGCAGGTCACCCCTGGTCTGTTGATCATACCCTGCCAGGCTGGAAAATATTGGACCCCCTTTGAATGAAACCAAAAAAACTAAGCCAATTATTGAAGTCAGTTATTCTTTACTTATATTGTGGCATCATCCTTTGAGAAGGTAGAATGCTGCTCAATGCCAGGCTCATATCTGCCTTGGACATATAGTCTGAGAGTTCCATCATGTCTTGCTACATATAGTCCAGGGAGGTACACGTCAAGTCATTGACACCAGCATAAACTAAGAGAGAGTCACAGTGTGGCACCAGGCAAGCAACTAGCCCACACATAATGTATGTCTTGCAATGGAGCCACCTATAACTAAAATGTTTTTTTTGGGTCGATGCCTGCCATATGAGCTCTGCACCTGTGAATTTGGGATTCTTTGTGCTATGAGAGAAAGTTAACTTAATATGCTGAGTGTGTTTTGTACCTGTTTTGTGTTTTGTAGGTCTTTGAGAATTAGGCAAGTAAATCTTCAATCTCAGCATATGACGGATTAAGTGTATTGTGATGGCTTTGTAGAGATGTGATGTGTGGTGTACTGTTGACAATTTTGGTTGAGTTTATTCTGTGTGAGATTTTTCCCTCCAAGGACATTGTATATGTACATCTCTCGCACACTGTCTTATACTGTTTGAGTAACAGATGATCATCAGACAGCATGAGACAATTCTTACAATGTCTCAAGATATCCATTGCAATCACGTTGGCTAGAGCAGTCATGGGAAGGTGCTGGTGCATAATAATGAATCTAATGCAGGCGCTTACATAATCAGAACATAAAACTGTTACATAATAAAAGTAAGCATATGTCTGTTTAGCCAAATCTTCAAAATGCATAAAAATACTAGATTCAACAAAAAGTTGTATTACCAAATGTTGCAAGCCTGAGTACAGGAAACAGCAGAAGGTCCCACTTGTGATTGCACTAGAAAATATTTAATCAATATAAGATTGAGTCACAAATGCAAAATCCAAATATAACATAATGTGAATGTGCATCACTGTGGAATAGATAAAAATAAGCAGTATGTGGTAGCCTTAAAAGTAATTAGGATATGCAAAGATAATGCTTGCAAGCTGGAAAAAATGGAGATGCTGGAGATGAAGTGAAGTCTCCTGTCTAGGCTTCCTGTGATACTTACAACACCACAAGTAAGATGGCTCAGAAAATGCAGCTGTGCAAAGTATCTACGTAATAGATGATTGTTGATTTCCTTTCAGTATTTTAAGAAAAAGAACTTCAACATTTCATCTCTAAACAATAATGATATTGAAGTTGCTTTTCATACTGAACTCCTAGGTATACCAATAGATACTAATGTAAAGACAGATGTCCAAATACAAAACTGTGCAAAAAAATCACCAAAAACCCATTATCTTGACAATGCAATCTTTTTTATTTATTTATTTATTTATTTATTTTTTTTTTCTGAGATACTAGCTGTCAAATTATCAGTATACATATGATCACATATATCTATCTGCACATGATCTGCATCAACTGCAGCAATGTTTCTGTTGTTTCTGGGAATTCTGGGAAAGTGGTTATACTATGGCTGAATGAGTAGAAGCTTGTTTGTTAAACTGGTCTTCTACAATATCGCTTACATGAAAATACTTCACAAAATGATATTTGTAATCAAAGAAAATAAAGTAAGACGCTCCTTTTTTACATATGTTTGGCTATTATTTCTGTCAGGTATCAGTGAATAAAAAAACAAGTAATCTCCGTGGTATCCCCGAAGTCTCAAAACAACCCACTAAAGTGTAGTGGGTCTAAAAACAAAACAGTGTAAGAAACTTCTCTGTGTGGAAGATTTTCAGTCCATATATTTCTAGTTAATCACTGTATATTAATCAGATCAGACAATAGAAGCAGAAGTAGCGAACGTAAACTCAAGTCAAAAAGTAATAATAGAAAATATATAATTCTACAGCATTACTAAGTATTCAAAAGTAATCCAAGCAAGGCAGGCAGTCTGTTTCCAGTCGAAAATCCTTTATTAAGTACACAGACAAGCGATCCAAGTAAAACAAAAATAGAGTAATCATTTCCTCACAAGCTTTCTAAATATATATATATATACTTTTTATCAGGCATGAGAGTGGTTTATTGTGCTGTAAAACAAAGTGTTATTGGTACATATGTTAAATTCACATCCCTTCCCCCTTCAGTGTGACATTCGAGCTGGTCCTGCCCTACCTAGTAGCTGTCATAATAATATATAGCCCTAATGTACTTTAATGGTACGTCTTATTTAACCAAATTATTAAGTCTGTGATTTTATACAAGGCAATATACTACATGGCTGGAAATATATCAACCTTAGTTCATTTTGCGATCAAAAATTATATATAAATATATACATATACATTTTGCATGTAAAAATCAGTTTCTATTTTCATAAAATTATTTAAAATGGTATTTAAAACCAATTTGTAGAAAAAATAAAATAAAATGCACTTAGTCATGTAAACAGTGTGGCAATTTTCTAAGTTCCAGTGCACTTTTAATTGAACAGTAGTAGTTTAGTCCAGGCTTTCTAAAAGAGTTCAGCTTTAATTGCCACATGAGTTCATGTTCATGTTTCTCCAGAATATTCGGGATGTCTCCTTCAAGATCACCCATGTCTATGCGATCCAGGATCTGGAACTTAAAACCTGTGTGTCTTTTATGAAGAGAAAGGTGTTTGGCTAGTGCATTATTTTTACATCCAGAGTGGATTTCTGACAGATGACATGAAATCCTTTGCTTGAGTTTATTTAGTCTTGCCCACATAGAATGCATCACATTCATTGCACTGTGCCCTGTAAATTACTTTTTTAGGTTTTTAGTGTTACAGTCACCCCCTGCACTGGTTTTAATGATCTTCTTTAAATAAGGGCAATAAAAGCTATCACCTTGCTGTATAAATATACAAAATGTACAATTAGTTTCACATCTTTTAGTGCTTTTCTCACATGGTCTAGGTTTAAATTCAACAAAACTTCTAATATTCCTGGCCTTCCTATAAACAAATGATGGGGCTTCACCTAAGATGTTAATCAGAAAATGGTTTCCTGAGACAATGTCCCAGTTTTCTTCAATAATATTTTTGATACTGTGATAATCCAAAGTGTATGTCAGGATGCAGCTATTTTTGCATTTGTTATTCTCTGTGGGATTACTTAACATTTTTCTACTGGGGAGGTTGAGTAAAGGTGCTTCAGTCCTTTTCAGTTCTATAATGGGTTCCAGGATGTTTTTTAACATCTGACTTTCATAGCCTCTCACTAGAAAATCATTCTCTAAGTTGTTCAGGTTTCTCAAAAATGGTTCCATCTCTGTGGTGATTCGAGCTAATCTATAGCCTTGGGATTTCATTACATTATACTTGGTTTTTGTAGGATGTAGACTTTTACTGTGGAGTAATAAGTTAACCCTCATTGGTTTTCTGAATAGATCAGTGGTGATTCTGTTATTGTTGATGTCCTTGGAAATCTGCATATCTAAGAAAGTGGTTGAAGTAAACTTCAGGAAGGGGGTTGTTTGATTGAGGTAAGTGATAAAATCTCCAAGCTGCAAGGTGTCACCTTCCCACACAATAAAGACATTGTCAATAAAACGAAAATAGCATGTGATATGCTGCATGTAGTCTGTGTTGTTTAACACAAAGTCCTCCTCCCATTTGCCCAGGGCTATGTTAGCTATGCTGGGAGCCATGGCAGCCCCCATTGCTATACCAGTTTTTTGTTTGTAGTGTTTTCCATTGAAAGTAAAGAAATTGAAGTCCAGTACAAGATTAATGAGCTTGCTTAACTTTTGCAGTTGTGCCTGTGTACCCTGATTATGTTTCTTAAAAGACTCCATAGCCGCTGTTATACAGTAATTGTGAGGGAGCACTGTGTACAAGGATTCCACATCAATAGTTACCAAAATACTGTCAGCTTCCACTGTCATGTTTTTTATTTTCTTCAAAAAATCCATTGAATCTCTTATGTATGACTTATTCTTTTCTGATAGAGGTTTCAGCAAGTAATCAAGGTAAATGGCTGTGGCTTCAGTAAGGGAACCTCCACTTGCTACCACCGGTCTTTAAGGTGGGTCTTCTCTGTTCTTGTGTGGCTTTGGTATTCCAAAAAAGTAAGGTAAACGTGGGCATGGGCTCCATAAATAATTATAAAGATTTTCAGTGATAAGTTTTTCTTACCATAATGTGGTAAGATTAGTGTTCCATAAATCATATGCTCTTTTTATGTCATCCATGGTAAATAACTCATAAAATCTGTTATCCTCCAGCATGTTCTCTATATTTTGGTTGTAGCTAGTGGTATCAGTCACAAGTATACCTCCTCCCTTGTCTGCCTTCATTACACGCCTGGATTTATCATTGCCTAGCTCAAGTAATGCTTTTCTTTCTCCCTGTGTTAAGTTATAAAGTTTTTTTCTTTGGTGGTTTTTTAAGCAGTTTCCTGATATCCATCTCACATTTCACTTCGAAAGCAGCTAGTGTTTGATGTAGTGGTGGACAATAGCTGCTAGGCCTTTTTATAGTTTCATCAATAGGCTTATTTTCAGTGTCATTACTTTTGCCATGAAACTGTACCTTTAAGTTGAGCTTCCTCACAAACATTTTAAGGTCTATCAGTACTTGAGCAACCTCACTCCTGCAGCTTGGTACAAAAGTAAGTCCTTTGGACAACACACTTTTTTCCTCTTCAGTCAGTACTTTAACAGAGTGGTTCCAGATAAGTGGAGCACCTGTTATTGTGGTGCCTGTTGTTGTTGTTATTGTACCTGTTATTACGGCTGTTTCCTCTGTCTGAGCCTGGGACCTGGGTTGTAGTCGAGGTTCCAGTCGGGATTACCCAGGTATTGTATTTCCCTCACCCCTGTCCACTGTTTTGTTCTCCTGTCTCCCTGGGAGTTTGTGGATAGAGTATAAGACCTCTGGAATTCCTCCTCTGCTTTCTGGAATCTCGGTGGGTTGTAGTAGTATTCTTCGCTGTGGCTGTGGTATGGGGGACCTGGTAAGAGGGACAAGCTCTGGGGCTCTGGTGGTGGTCATTGTTCTTGTTCTGGTACTGGTGCTGGCTTTGGTATTGGTGTGGTGGTTGATGTCTGTGCTGTCGATATTGGTCTTCCTGAAGAAACTGGTCTCTGTGATGGTGTTGCTGCTCCTGGTAGCTGGATTGTCTGTGGTCCCGGTTGTCCTGGTAGTCCTGTAATTCATCCTGTAGAACTCTCTGTCAGTTCTGGTTGCCGCTGTGGCTTATGTTCCTGTTCTGATCCTTCTGTGATGTCAAAGGCTCCTGCGGAGTGTTGATAGCCAGAGGGGATTGGGATTGTGGGGAATGAGATGTTGGAGGGGCAGTCTCCTGGTGGTCCTGTATTGTGCCAGTGTCTGGTTTCATGCGAGGATCTTCCCTGGGAAAATCCCGTTGAGGTCTGCTGGCATGGTTATATTTTCCCTTATATCCTCTGTAATAACTAGAACCTTGGCTGTTGTTGGTTCTCCTGTTGTTGTTGATATTATCATTGTACCTCCTAGTAAGTCTCCCAGGATCATCTTTGTCCAGTTGATCTCGTTTCATTTTATTAATCTTTCTTTCTTTAATGGACTGCTCATATCCTTTCACTCTTTCTTTAAGTAGCTCAAATTTAGCATCTAGGTTATTGTGGTTCTCATTTTCCAATGTTGTTTTTAAAGATGTGATGTCAGCCTTTGTAGCTTCCTGCACACTAAGGTTGTTCCTTACTAGCAGACGAATAAGTTTGTAGCTGGCATCCTCTAAAATATCTTCCCATTCCTTAGAAAGTGAATCATCCATATTTTTCCACATTGGTCTTTTGTTCAATCTAAGTCCCCGGGGTAGTCTCTTCTTATCTATGCTTTGTTGTAAATAAATGTGTTCCCAGTAGAGACCCTGCATGTGTTTCAGTTGCTTTTCTAATTTAGAAAAAGTCTCTGAATTCATATTTTCTAGGCCCATTCTTCCCTGTCCATTTTCTGTATCCGTTTGTAGCTGATCTGCTTCTGTATCATTCCAGATAGGTACAGTTAGTAAATCTTTTAGCCTGTCATTATCCATGTCTTAAAATGCTGGAATTCCACACCGATTCACCAATTTTTTCTACAAATTGGTTTTAAATACCATTTTAAATAATTTGAAATTTAAGTGTATATTTTGTTTCCATCATCATACATATATTTTTTTACTTTTTTCTGGTCCTTTTTTTTCCACTTTATTCAAAATGATGGTAATAACAATACTAACTAATTATACAATTATATAGGTTTTTAGGGTTCTTCTACACAGACCTGAAGAAGTCTAGAAGGACGAAAGCGATCTTTGTTAACAATAGGTTATGAAAATAGAAACTGATTTTTACATGCAAAATGTATATGTATATATTTATATATAATTTTTGATCACAAAATGAACTAAGGTTGATATATTTCCAGCCATGTAGTATATTGCCTTGTATAAAATCACAGACTTAATAATTTGGTTAAATAAGATGTACCATTAAAGTACATTAGGGCTATATATTATTATGACAGCTACTAGGTAGGGCAGGACCAGCTCGAATGTCACACTGAAGGGGGAAGGGATGTGAATTTAACATGTGTACCAATAACACTTTGTTTTACAGCACAATAAACTACTCCCATGCCTGATAAAAAGTATATATATATTTAGAAAGCTTGTGAGGAAATTATTACTCTATTTTTGTTTTACTTGGATCAATTGTCTGTGTACTTAATAAAGGATTTTCGACTGGAAACAAACTGCCTGCCTTGCTTGGATTACTTTCGAATACTTAGTAATGCTGTAGAATTATATATTTTCTATTATTACTTTTTGACTTGAGTTTACGTTCGCTACTTCTACTTCTATTGTCTGATCTGATTAATATACAGTGATTAACTAGAAATATATGGACTGAAAATCTTCCACACAGAGAAGTTTCTTACACTGTTTTGTATCAGTGAATAAACAACCAACTGATATAATAGCCCACTGTGCCTTCCTAAAATGCAATTATTTATTTATTCTGTTTGTTTTTTATGTGACTGCTAGATTTTCACAAATTTACAGTATATCTCAGTTTGCCATCATCAGTTTATTTAGTTTTCCATGTTCTACAAACTATTGACAAGAACAGAAAATACATCTTCAGTAAGACTGGACCCAACCATGCTGAGATTTGTTTGTAGACCTATAAAGAGAGCCACTTTGTGCGCTATTTAACATAAGTCAAACAGCAAGCTTTTAATCTAATGTATTCTATCAATTTTCACTCCCAAGAAAATATATTTCTATATCGGTATTTAATGATAAGTATATTAAAAGCTTTAAATTTATCCAAGAAAGTGACACCCACTGGAAACTGGGTCTGTATGTCTGTAGCAGCAACATTATAATAGTAATGTAAACTGATTATAATAGACTTTCTCATTATAAAACAGTGCTGGGGAAGTTCAGCATCATTGACTCAAATCTGTTGAATAATAATCTTGGAGGGATAGAATGTTGCATACATTCTATAATATTGCTTAAAACACTGATAAGGTGGTAATTTTCTAAAGAGTCAGCATTGCTTTCACCCTCACAGACTGAGACTATAGTTACAATATACTAGATATATGGAACATTTCTTTTGATTAAAGAACTGCTGAAACCATAGTAGAAATAGTCTAGTAGATCAAATGCAAGAAATCTATTCTCTTTCTTCGTACCATCTAGGATAGCACCATTAACATTTTTGGGGGTTCTTTTGAGAATTACTGTTGCACAATCCATTTCTGTTTATTGGCATCCTGTAGTGTATTAAATATTCTTGGACCTGTAGGTAAACTAATGTTCACTCTTCCACTCCTGTGTGATTTAGCAGATTAGTTTTGATGTTTTCTTTCTTTCTTTTTTTGTGGTTTTGGTTTTATTTGTTTAATTAATGGCCAGAATTCCTTTCTCTTCTCCAATATTTTAGTGGTGTACTCATTGGCAAATTTTACTATATTATGATCCATGGAGCTTTCCCACAGGCTGCTTTTAAAACCATTTCCTTCACTAAAAGAGGATAGAAATTTAAATATGAATCTGGGTGGTGCAGAATGATTTATTGGTATACAATTTCTGAATGGGTCTGGGCTCATTCTACACAAAAGAAGGCCTTCTTGAAAATTAAGAAATTTGGGAATTCATGTAGATGCAAATGTAATGTTTTCTCCTTCAGTTATTTTTTGGAAGACAAAAATATGCATTTGTTTCCTTTTCTCTGTTTTCTATAACCCCTAATGTTCTGTAGTCCTATCTCGCCTTCTTTCTTAGATATGCATTTGGAGCCGATCCCCGGCTCTGACTCAGCCAATTACAAAGCTCAAAGTCTCTTAGTTGGCTCGTGGCAAGGTAGGTATCCAATAGTGCACTAGTAAGAATCCCCAGATCTTGTTTGCCGCGTCTACGAATTCAGAACTGCTTCTTGCTTGGCCGTGGCTAAGTTGCATATTTTTCATTATTATCATAGCTCTTTTTGATATTTCTGCTTATAAAATAGCTTAGTTTACATAGTTTTAGTAATAGTTTTTCATAGGTAGATAATAGTAGTGTGTTTTTGCTAATTTTTTCCGTAGTTATTACTGAGAACTTGTTGGCCATCCTAGGCCCATTTTTGTTCTCATTGTGGTATCCTTTCTCTGTGCTAGTTTGACTTAGATTTCCTATTTAGCGTAGGTCCACGTTTGTGTTAGGACCTTGTTTTTCCAGTTTTCAGTGGAATAGTATATTGTGTGCAGTGTCGTTTACTATTATTGGCTATTTTTTGCCTGCTGTTTAAATTTACAATTTGTGGTATTTTTCTGACTTAGCTTCTTTCCTGTTTCCCAGCAGCCAAGTCTGTTTAAGTTAGAGGACCTAGTCCTCTGTTGTTTTCTCATCTGTGTGTGAGCTATCTTGTGGGGCTAGGCCCATTTAAGTTAGAGGACCTAGTCCTCGGTTGTGTTTTTGTGTGTAGTTTTCTTACAGGGCGAGGCCCGTTTAAGTTAGAGGACCTTGTCCTCTCTTCTGTCTTTATAGAAGTTCTGTTTGTACTAAGCATGTTGAAGGAGTCCAAAGATCATAAACCATCAGGTTTTAAAAAGTGTCTTCAGTGCTCCCAAAAAGTGTCAATTACTGTTGGGCATAGTAATTGCGTTTACTGCCTCGGAGCCATTCATCTACAGGAAACTTGTTCTTTCTGTCACTCCTTCAGCTCCAGAGTTCTCCAAGAAAGAAAGAACAAATTAATACTGAAAGGTCTCCTTAATTCTTCTTTTGAAGAGGACTTAGTCAGTTCTTCATCATCCTCCAAGTCTCCCTCCTCAAAGAAAGAGAAGGTCAAGTCGGCAAAGAGACATTCTCCTGCACTGACTGTTTTGTCTGGACCTCCTCAGAAAACATTAAAATTGGATAAACCTCTTACCTCTTCAGCTTCACTGTCCTTGGAGGCACTCAAGGTTATTGATGTTGACAATGCAGTGTCGGCCCCAAGTCTTTTGGAGCCAACTACTGAGAAATTGCATCAGAGCTGGTCTAGAGAGCTATTGCCAGTGTCCCCAACTTTATGATCTCCCATATTACAGAGATCTAGGTCACCTACCCTGTCATCCAGATTCTCCAAGAGCCTTTCAGAAGAGGATGTAGAGAGAGTAGTGCTTAGACTTTTGAAGTAATCTGTTTTACCAAAATTGTTAATGGCTCTGACCCAGTCAGTTCCCGAGCCATCTAAGACAATTCTCCCTGTTGCTGTTCCTCCTCCAAGCCATGTTGGTCCTTCAGAGCTGGAGTTTTCAGTGCCACCTGTTGTGGAACCCTCAGTTTCAACACCCCTTGTGACTGTCTCAGAGCTGAGTTCGGCTCCGACACCTTCGGCGCTATCCTTGGTGTCTAGGAGCTGAGCTCACCAGTTGACCCCGACAGGGATGCTTGGAACCAAACCTCCTCAGTGCCGAGCCTACCTCTCGGTGTGTCGGCTAGGTTGAGCTCAGACCCTACATCCATCTTGAAGCCGATCGCTTTGGAGCCGAGGACTACCTCCATTTCCTTGGAACCGGGCTGTCCTCGGAGCTGGAGAGATCTGTATACAAGATGATGAGGATCGTGCTTGTCTCAGTTGTCAGCTCTGCACAAGGGTACCAATACTCTTCCCCCTCAAGCTCCACCCTCTGTCTCATCACCTTCTCTCTCTCTCAACTGCAGAGAACTGCAGCCTCAGGAGCTCCCATTGGTTGTCCTCAGTCTTCCGAGACCTCCCCAGAATACCCTTCTGAGGAGCCCACTCAGAAGAGAACATGCAAGAGGAAGCATGTAGACTCCCTGGATGAGTCCATCACCTCAAATGCTGACCTCGAGGAGTCAGAAGGGTCCTTCAGGTCGTTCTTTGATGATATCTCCTTTGTAGATATCTTAGGGATCCTAAAGCAGGGAGGCGGCTGGCCTACTGCCACCCCTTCTGATGAGGAGTCAGTGTACCTGAAGGCTTTCAGGTTTCAAACTTCAGCCTCTTGGGTGTCTCCAACTTTTGATGAGCTCCTGGACCTAGTTAGTCAAAAGGTGTGGGAAACTCCTGATGCCATGAAACAAGTCCCCAGAAGACCCAACAAATTTCTCTCAGCCCCCAAAGAGAAAGAGTTCTTGACCAATGGTGTGCCTGTGGATGCCATAGTGGTGGCAGTAGCCACAAAGAAGGAACTAGCAGAGACTTCTACATCTGTCCATCCACCAAAGGAGTCTTGAACGATGGATAGATATGGGAAGCATATCTTCTCTTCAGCAGCTTTTACTCTCAGATCACTGAATTACCTCACACATTTTACTAGACTTCAAAGAGATCTCCTAAAGGAGCTAGGAGATACTCTCTAAGGTACATCAACTGAAGGAGTCCCTGAGAAAGTCACTGCTCAGTTGTCCACTTTAACTCCATTGTTAACTCCTCCATGAGGCTGATCTCCTATGCAGCAGATGGAGCGAGTTGGGCAGCGGGTTCAGGGGTTTCCTTTAGGAGACACTCCTGGATGTGCTTATGCAATTTTGTGGAGTCCTTCAAATCTACTTTTACCAATGCCCCCTTCGACGGTTCCTCTTTGTTTAGACCAAAGGTAAAAGATACACTCCCAGGTGTGAACAGGAAGGGAAAACTCTCTCTGTCATGGGAGTATGTTTTACAGTCCCTTCTAGATCATACCCCAAGGGTCAGAGAGGTGGAAAAATGTGGTTCAAGAAATCCCAGAGATTTTTCCCGGATGCACAGGGTGAGTCCTCCTTCAGAGGCAGGGGAGGAGGTGCTAATGGTAGACATCACCCTAAAGGCAGGGGGGGGGTCCATAAAACCAGGGTGGCCATGATTCCTTTTCGTGGCCATCCCTATCAGTGCTCCTGATGTGGGGCCTGGCTGCACTTCTCTCGAACCTGTTGGGGGTTGCTTATCTTTGTATCCAGGAGCCTGGCTCAACATCACCCAAAACATGTGGGTACAAAGAATAATCACCAGATGATACTCCATACCCTTCTTTCTTCCACACCACACCCCCTGGAAGATCCCAAATGTTCCACCCAATCACAGGGATCAAGCAGCCTTAGAAGTTCAAAAGTTGCTTTCAAAGAAAGTCATCCAAACCGTCCCCACAGACCAGATAGGATTCGGAACTTACTCCAGGTTCTTTTTAGTGCCAAAATGAACAGGGGACTGGAGGCCTATTTTGGACCTCAGCAAATGAAACAAATCAGTAAAGAAGTCCAAGTTCCGAATGGTAACCCTGCAGTCTATACTCCCTCTATTAGGGAAAGACATTTGGATGTGCTCCATGGACCTCCACGATGCTTACTACCACATCAAAATGGACAGTGCATTGAGGAGTCATCTATGCTTCCAGTTGGGAGCCAGTCATTACCAATTTCATGCTCTGCCCTTTGGTCTCACCACAGCCTCCAGGGTGTTCACCAAATGTATGGCAATAGTGACAGCTCACTTGAGACATTGTGGATTGCAAGTCTTTCCGTACCTGGACGACTGGCTCCTGACCACCACTACCTGGCACCTTCTCCTACAAGTCAGGGATTCGACCATCCAGCTCTGTACCCAGCTAAGAATTATGATAAAATGGGAAGAGTCTGCCTTGTTGCCCTCTCAATTTGTGACTTTTATAGGTGCAGAAATAGAAACAGTCGCTATGATGGCTCGTTTTCCTGCAGAGAGAATTCAAAACCTCAGACAACAGATATACAGCTTACTTCCTCAACAAAAAGTCAAGGCCAAGACAGTGCTGAAACTTTTAGGAACCAAGGCTTCTACCATAACTCTAGTTCCACTAGCCAGATTGCATATGCAAATTCTTTAATGGTTACTTTTTTCCCAGTGGTCTCTTCAACAACTGCCTCTGTCTCATCATATTCTCATAACGGAATCTTGCAAAAAGGACCTTTGTTGTTGGATTCAGCCCAATCAACTGATGACAGGAACACCCTTCCTTCCTCACCACCCCGTTGCTACTGTGACCATGAATGCCTCCCACATAGGGTGGGGGGGCATTATCTAAGCAGGACTGTCCAAGGGACATGGCAAGGTCGCAAGGCTCACTTGCATATCAGTGTCCTAGAGATGAAAGTAGTGCTACTAGTGTCACAAGTACTTCATGACTTTCTTCCTCTAGGGCCAATAGCAATACATTTGGACAATATGTCAGTGGTATGGTATCTAAACAAACAAGGAGGAAACAGATCTTACCCCCTTTGTCGAGAGGCTCTTTGTTTTTGGCAGTGGGTGATATCTTCCCAGCACTTTCTAGTAGCAACGCATATCCCGGGGACAACCAATGTGATAGCCGACAAGCTCAACAGGGCAATCTTGATGTCGCATGAGTGGTTCCTGAATCAGAAAGTAGCGGAACAGATTTTCCACAAATGGGGACAGCCTTGCTGTGACCTGTTTGCCAGTCCAATCAACACCAAATACAGCAGCTACTTCTCCCTTATCCCCCCTCCGGGGGAGTCATTGAGAGACGCACTTGTTCACAATTGGCCTCCTGGACTTCTTTATGCATTTCCCCCCTTTCTGCTCATATCGAAAGTGATCCAGAAAGCAAAGTCCTTGGGAAGCAAAATGATTCTGATCACTCCTTACTGGCCTCTTCAAATTTGGTTTGCCTTTCTAGGGTCTCATCTCCTAGATGATCCATGGATTCTGGACCCAGTTCTAGACCTCTTGACACAAATGTCAGGTTCCCTTCACCCCTGCCTCCACACCCTCAACTTGACAGCATGGCTGCTCCACTTCCGTCCCTAGTCAGGCTTCATGATTTTTTACCTGCAGTGACCCATATCCTCACGTCTTCCCACAAACCTTTCACAAGGAATTTATACACTAGCAGATGGAAAAGATTTTCTATCTGGGCAAAAGAGAAAAATGTAGATCCTTACACAGTGTCCATCCCCTTGGTGTTAGAATTCCTAACCAATCTTTTCCATCAAGGATCAGCTGCTGCTACAATTTAAGTTCAACGGGCAACGATATCCAATTTTCATTTGGGACAACATGAGCCTAATTGTATGGCTCACAGATTGTGTAAAACGTTCCTTAAAGGCACTATCGCACTGAGACCTCCCTTTCAGGAACCTGTATCTCCTTAGGATCTAAATTTCACTCTGTCCAAACCTACTTCCCTGCATTTTGAACCCACGCATTCATGTGAACTGAAGTTTGTGTCTTGGAAGACCATTTTTCTAATACCTATTACATCTGCTAGAAGGGTGTCAGAGTTGCAAGCAGTCAGTCAAACCTCCTTACTTGATTTTTCATAGAGACAGAGTTTCCCTTCGTACAAACCCTTCCTTCATCCCCAAAGTTTGCTCTCAGTCTAATTTGAACCCAACTATTGAACTGCCTGTATTTTTTCCTAATCATTCAAACAGTGCAAAATATAAATTTCATCAACTTGATGTTCAAAGACAGTTACGGTTCTACCTACATAGAACTAAGGAATTTAGAAAATTAGACCAATTGTTCACATCCTTTTCTGAAAGCAGGATAGGTTTGCCCATCTCTAAAGTAACTCTATCTAATTAGATTTCCAACTGTATCTCTTTTATCTACTCTTCCAATGGAAAGAACCTTCCATTTAAAATTAAGGCTCATTCCACAAGATCCCTATCCACATCTGCTGCCTTTTAAGCCAGAGTTCCAATTGACAGTATTTGTGCGCAGCAACTTGGGCTACCCCTTATACTTTTATTATTTATTACAAATTGGATTTGACCTCAAGGGTAGAGCCTCCTTTGGTTCCATGGTTCTCAGAA
The DNA here is from genome assembly GCF_019279795.1 of Protopterus annectens. Lineage (NCBI taxonomy): Eukaryota > Metazoa > Chordata > Ceratodontiformes > Protopteridae > Protopterus > Protopterus annectens. The sequence continues at coordinate 1,457,369,934 of NC_056737.1, forward strand.
GTATATTTCTGTGAGCCACCTAAGAAAATGGTGCTAGGGATGCTGTTCCATATGTAAGAATGAAGGCGAGATAGGACTACAGAACATAAAGAAGTTATGTACTCACCATAATGTTCCATGCTTGTAGTCCATCTCACCCTTCCTTCTTACAAACCCACCCACCTACCCCCATCCATGTATCCTTGGGGGATCTGGAGACAGGATAGTATTGCCTTTGGTAGAGTGGAGACCTTTCATCTTTGTTGTTCCTTGGGGATAACCTTTCTATCACTTTTATAGTCAGCAGCAAACAAGATTTGGGGATTCTTACACTATGGGATACCTACCTTGCCATGAGCCAACTAAGAGACTTTGAGCTTTGTAATCGGCCGAGTCAGAGCCAAGGATCAGCACTGAACCCATATGTAAGAATGAAGGGCAAGATGGACTACAAACATGGAACGTTATGGTGAGTACATAACTTCTTTTTTTGTTTAGCAACTATATATTTTATTTCAACAGGACCTTTGTATGGGATTGCCCTTCTGTTACTCTTTCTTCAGTATCATTTAAAGCATTCAGTATATCCTGGATTTGGGAGCTCTGTTTTTCTATCTTTGATTTTATTAGTTTAGATTGATTCAAGCTGTTATCTTGTACAGTTTCCAGTTTTAAATGAAGGTTGTCTATTTTCAGAGTTAATTCTTGTACTGAAGAAAGAACTTGCTGGACATTCTTTTTTAAAAACCATGTCGGCATAAGTTGGTTCCTAAGTATTCATTTATGACATTTTCAAGTTCACAGGTTGAAAATGCATTTCTGACTAAAAAAATATGAAATTTACCCAGCATTTTTGTTAGATCTTCAGACTATGGGCAGGATTCACGAAGGTTTGCACGGAGTGTAAGAGACGTGTAACACTCCATGCAAGCCTCGCGATCAAGGAACAGCCCTAAACTCCGTGTAAGAGACCAGCTAAAACGTCTCTTACACGGACTGGGCGTGGACATGCTAAGTACCTCACTTGCAGCCGAAAGGTATGCAAATGAGGTATATTAGTGATCCACGAAGCAGAAACCAGCCCGTGTAAGAGACGTTTTAGCTGCAGAAATGTACTCAGTTGACAACTGAGTACGTTTCTGCAAAATTCACAACGGAGCCATGTCAGCTCCAACTAAAGGGTGCATATGTGTCAGGCAGCATGCCAATGGCCAAATATGTGGCCATTGGCAAGGTAACCCGATGCAAAAATAATAAAAATATATATTTTTTTTTTGGCGATCGCCGATGTTTAAACCCAGCGCAGCCCCACGCAAACAGGCTGCACTGTATAAAACATAAAAATGAAGGTTATAAACCCACAAATGTGGGTTTTATGCAATACATGGAATGACAATGCAGGGACCAGCAGACCAAAAACAACATGGCCACCGTGTAGTGGTTGCTAAGGGGGAAGCTGAGTGTAAGACATGTAACTAAGCATTAGTAGGCAATCTCATGTAAATGAGGCTTAGGATACTGAATCTCACAGTCACATAGCAAATGAGCACAGTCTGAGTAGTGTAAGAGATAAATAAGGGGGAGGAATAGAGTAGGAGATAGGTGACATCACAGGGGGGAATGGTAGAAAGAAATGCAGTTCATTGGAGGTCAGTGTAACATGACAGATGACAGACACAGATCAGGGAAAGAGGAGTGCCACAAGATAAGTCTGGGAAAGTCAAGAAATGGAAGGTGTACACTGTTACTTGCACTAAAGTTTCTTGCTGGGCATGCATGAGCACGTGTGCGCACCATGAAGTGCGAGTAGGGCAGTGTGCGCGTGTGTAAGGCAGACTGAGCATGTGGGAGCGTGTTGGTAGATGTTTAACACTGTTTGTGCTGGTGTGCGCACGTGTAGGGCAGACTGAGCATGTAGGAGCCTGTTGGCAGACCTGTAACACTGTTTGCGCTGGTGTGCGCACGTGTTAACCCGAATAAGACGATTGTAAACCGTGTAAGCATGTGTGCGTATAAGCCACTGTGAGCATGTTTCTGCTGGTATGCACGCTGCTCCCCCCTGAGGAAACAGAAAGGAAAAAGGAAGCAACAGAATTAGTAGGAAGCTAGCAGGGAATACTGCTGGAGCTAGCAGGTGAAAACAATTAGAAGCAGGCAATTACACAGGCAGAATAGTAGCCCAGCCCAGCACTTAAAACACTGCAAACAGCAGTGCAGGATGTTTCTCTCAAGAGACACTGCAAGACAGGAGTAAGCTAATAGAAGTGAAAACTGAAAAAGCTTCACTCAGAGCAGAAATGTTAGGGGCTTCCATAGCTGTCATAATGAGACATAGGCAACTTGCTGAGGGTGGTGACAATGCAGATGGTGCCAGACAATGCACAGTGAGGAGACGGAGAAGCGTGTATAGGCCCAGGGTCACCTACCACGGGTTACATGAGCTGGAGATAGTAGAGTGCTATAAAAA